>NC_091350.1:26682161-26799661 GCF_038502225.1 Cherax quadricarinatus | reverse complement strand
ATAAGCTCCTTCGCGTCTATGATGTATTCTTGTTAAGATTGGTGGAGTGATTACATCGGCTCTAGGCTGAGGGACTGATTACCTCTTGGCCTTCATCATTCTTCTTCGTATTGGACTGATGAAGCCACTGTGTGGCGAAACGATTCCACAGAAAAGATACCCAAGTGTTGTACATGTGTTCAATATATCCAGCTATCGTTCTAAGTATTATTTATCTGCACTTAAGGGGTCTCCACCGCTCTATGTTCCATATCATACAATGTCAACTTGAAAAATTAAAAGAAATACAGAAGCCAACATAAGAAAAGGTGTTCGTTTTCTAATGGTTTTTACATAACAACGAATAAAACACTGTACGGGTGGGGTTTGAACTAGCGGCTAGTTAGTCGTAAAACGCCTTACCGACGCGTTAGTCACTGGGCCAGCTGGCTACAACAAGATATATTTACACACCATAGGAAGGTTTGCACAGGCCACCACTATGACCACAAATGCAAGATTTTACAGATGAATCTCCCGTCAGAGTGGATGACTCGCCGGTCTGGACTTTTATGAGTTCAATCCCCACCCGTACAATAGTTTGTTTGCAATCGTGTCATTACGATTTCGTGAGTCATGACGAATACTCGAGAAAATATCAAAATCTAATGAATTTGACTTTTTGAAGAGTGTTGCCACATGACAAACTACCCCAGAATTTGGTGGTTTAAAGCCGAAGTTTCTCAGCATCCTGGAACTAACATGATCTAACTGAAAGTCAAAAATAACTGGCAAAATAACAAGCAACTTCATTTACAGCAAATCTACAGCGGTGTTGTGTGGGATCTATGTGTTTACCTGGAGTTTACTTGGAGAAGGTTTCGGGGGTCAACGCCCCCGCGGCTCGGTCTGAGACCAGGCCCCATGGTGGATCAGGGACTTATGTAGAAATGTTCAATACTTGTAGATGTGAACTTTCTCCTTTGTCTTGAATGAATGCATCTTCTCATGAGCTAAATTTGATGACTGGCAGTGTATTGGTGGAATTAATGAAGGTCGACTTTGCTGGTGTGTCAAAGATGCTAAGAGAGAGACTTTCCTTAGAACTCAAGACAAATGAGCAACGTAGTGAACGAGAATCTATGTAAGATTCTTAGAAATGTCAATACATCAGGGCTCTGGTGGCCTGGTGGTTAACGCTCTCGCTTCACACGGTGAGGGCCTGGGTTCGATTCCCAGCCAGAGTAGAAACATTGGACGTGTTTCTTTCCACCTGTTGTCTATGTTCCCCATCAGTAAAATGGGTACCTGGGTGTTAGTCGACTGTCGACTGGTGTGGGTCGCATCCTGGGACACTGACCTAAGGAGGCCTGGTCACAGACCGGGCCGCGGGGGCGTTGACCCCCGGAACTCTCTCCAGGTAAAGAGACAGATCATAATGAAGATGTGGCAATAAAAGATCCTCACTTAGCTGCGAGAAGAGAGGTCAGTTGGAATGAATTACTAACTCTGTCTGGGAATTAATCATTTGTAAATCGTATGTAATTTCTTCCTTAAAAATACCTACAAATGTTGTTGATAAAAATGCATTATCTTTCAGAGTTCTCTGTAGGAATAAATTAAAATATTTGCTTAATGTTCTCTGAATCTCATCCAAAATTAATGAATGTTTTATGAAGCTATGGTGCCTAGTTCAGTTTGTGTTTTCAAAGAATGATGATCGAAAGTCTCAGTGCCTAAATTCCTACCTTTTTTGAGAAAACATGTCAGCCATTTTGTATATTCAATGTGTAAGAAATCGTTTCAACAGCATCACTATCAAAGTGAGTTAAATGCTGAAAACGTCAATTATATATCATACCAATATAAATGACGGAAGAGATACGTAGATTATATATATTCTTTCTTTCTTTCAACACACCAGCCGTATCCCACCGAGGCGGGGTGGCCCAAAAGGAAAAACGAAAGTTTCTCCTTTTACATTTAGTAATATATACAGGAGAAGAGGTTACTAGCCCCTTGCTCCCGGCATTTTAGTCGCCTCTTACAACACGCATGGCTTACGGAGGAAGAATTCTGTTCCACTTCCCCATGGAGATAAGAGGAAATAAACAAGAATAAGAACTAGAAAGAAAATAGAAGAAAACCCAGAGGGGTGTGCATATATGTGCTTGTACATGTATGTGTAGTGTGACCTAAGTGTAAGTAGAAGTAGCAAGACGTACCTGAAATCTTGCATGTTCATGAGACAGAAAAAAGGACACCAGCAATCCTACCATCTTGTAAAACAATTACAGGCTTTCATTCTACATTCACTTGGCAGGACGGTAGTACATCCCTGGGCAGTTGCTGTCTACCAACCTACTACCTAGGAGATTTTATATATATATATATATATATATATATATATATATATATATATATATATATATATATATATATATATATATATATATATATGTCGTGCCGAATAGGCAGAGCTTGCGATCTTGGCTTAAATAGCAACGCTCATCTTGCCATATAGGACAAGTGAAAATTTGTGTATGCAATAATTTCGCCAAAATCATTCTGAACCTAACGAAAAATATATATTTCACTGTGTTTGTTTAGTTTTAAATTACTGTAAACAAATCTAAAATATATTTAGTTGGGTTAGGCTAAAATAAATTGTTCTTGTTATAATAAGGTTAGGTAAGTTTTCTAAGATTCTTTTGGAGCAAAATCAAGGATTTTCACATTAACATTAATGAAGAAAATATATCTTTAAATGTATAAGAGAAAATTTTAGAAAGGATATAATTTTAAATGAGTTCTTCCTAATTGACCAGTTTTACATATTCGGCACGACATATATATATATATATATATATATATATATATATATATATATATATATATATATATATATATATATATATATATATATATATATATATATATATATATATATATATATATATATATATTATATATATATATATATATATATATATATATATATATATATATATATATATATATATATATATATGTCGTGCAGAATAGGCAGAACTTGCCATCTTGGCTTAAATAGCAACGTTCATCTTGCCATATAGGACAAGCGAAAATTTGTGTATGCAATAATTTCGCCAAATTCATTCTGAACCTAAAGAAAAAAAATATATTTCACTGTGTTTAATTAGTATTAAATTACTGTAAACAAATCTAAAAAATATATAGCTGGGTTAGGCTAAAATAAATTGTTCTTGTTATAATAAGGTTAGGTAAGTTTTCTAAGATTCTTTTGGAGCAAAATTAAAAATTTTTACATTAATATTAATGAAAAATATATATCTTTAAACATATAAGAGAAAATTTTAGAAAGAATTTAATTTCAAATGAGTTCTTGCTAATTGACCAGTTTTACATATTCGGAGGGGTGTTAATGTTGCAGTTTAAAAACTGTAGTGTAAAGCACCCTTCTGGCAAGACAGTGATGGAGTGAATGATGGTGAAAGTTTTTCTTTTTCGGGCCACCCTGCCTTGGTGGGAATCGGCCAGTGTGATGATAAAAAAAAAGAATATATATATATATATATATATATATATATATATTATTGTGACCACGAACAAGTGGTATTGAATCAATAGCACTGCGACTGGCAGATTTTCCACTCACCACAAGGGTCAAAACTACATGGGTTCGAATCCTCGGCCGGCGCAGTGTTGATATAATATATATATATATATATATATATATATATATATATATATATATATATATATATATATATATATATATATATAAATATAAATATATATATATATATATATATATATATATATATATATATATATATATATATATATATTTATATTTATATTTATTTTATTAGCACACTGGCCGATTCCCACCAAGGCAGGGTGGCCCGAAAAAGAAAAACTTTCACCATCATTCACTCCATCACTGTCTTGCCAGAAGGGTGCTTTACACTACAGTTTTTAAACTGCAACATTAACACCCCTCCTTCAGAGTGCAGGCACTGTACTTCCCATCTCCAGGACTCAAGTCCGGCCTGCCGGTTTCCCTGAACCCCTTCATAAATGTTTCTTTGCTCACACTCCAACAGCACGTCAAGTATTAAAAACCATTCGTCTCCATTCACTCCTATCAAACACGCTCACGCATGACCGCTGGAAATCCAACCCCCTCGCACACAAAACCTCCTTTACCCCCTCCCTCCATCCTTTTCCAGGCTGAACCCTACCCCGCCTTCCTTCCACTACAGACTGATACACTCTTGAAGTAATTCTGTTTCGTTCCATTTTCTAAACATGTCCGAACCACCTCAACAACCCTTCCACAGCCCACTGGACAACAGTTTTGGTAATCCCGCACCTCCTCCTAAGTTCCAAACTACGAATTCTCTGCATTATATTCACACCACACATTGCCCTCAGACATAACATCTCCACTGCCTCCAGCCTTCTCCTCGCTGCAACATTCATCACCCACGCTTCACACCCATATAAGAGCGTTGGTACAACTATACTCTCATACATTCCCCTCTTTGCCTCCAGGGACAAAGTTCTTTGTCTCCACAGACTCCTAAGTGCACAGCTCACCCTTTTCCCCTCATCAATTCTATGATTCACCTCATCTTTCAAAGACCCATCCGCTGACACGTCCACTCCCAAATATCGGAATATATTCACCTCCTCCATACCCTCTCCCTCCAATCTTATATCCAATCTTTCATCACCTAATCTTTTTGTTATCCTCATAACCTTACTCTTTCCTGCATTCACTTTTTTCTTCTTTTACATACCCTACCAAATTCATCCACCAACCTCTGCAACTTCTCTTCAAAATCTCCCAAGAGCACAGTGTCATCAGCAAAAAGCAACTGTAACAACTCCCACTTCGTGTGTGATTCTTTATCTTTTAACTCCACGCCTCTTGCCAAGACCCTCGCATTTACTTCTCTTACAACCCCATCTATAAATATATTGAACAACCACGGTAACATCACACATCCTTGTCTAAGGCCTACTTTTACTGGAAAATAATCTCCCTCCTTCCTACAAGCTCTAACTTGAGCCTCACAATCCTCATAAAAACTCTTCACTGCTTTCAGTAACCTACCTCCTACACCATACACCTGCAACATCTGCCACATTGCCCCCCTATCCACCCTGTCATACGCCTTTTCCAAATCCATAAATGCCACAAAGACCTCTTTAGCCTTATCTAAATACTGTTCACTTATATGTCTCACTGTAAACACTTGGTTTACACACCCCCTACCTTTCCTAAAGCCTCCTTGTTCATCTGCTATCCTATTCTCCGTCTTACTCTTAATTCTTTCAATAATAACTCTACTATACACTTTACCAGGTATACTCAACAGACTTATCCCCCTATAATTTTTGCACTCTCTTTTGTCCCCTTTGCCTTTATACAAAGGAACTATGCATGCTCTCTGCCAATCCCTAGGTACCTTACCCTCTTCCATACATTTATTAAATAATAACACCAACCACTCCAAAACTATATCCCCACCTGCTTTTAACATTTCTATCTTCATCCCATCAATCCCGGCTGCCTTACCCCCTTTCATTTTACCTACTGCCTCACGAACTTCCCCCACACTCACAACTGGCTCTTCCTCACTCCTACAAGATGTTGTTCCTCCTTGCCCTATACACGAAATCACAGCTGCTTTTAACATTTCTATCTTTATCCCATCAATCCCGGCTGCCTTACCCCCTTTCATTTTACCTACTGCCTCACGAACTTCCCCCACACTCACAACTGGCTCTTCCTCACTCCTACAAGATGTTATTCCTCCTTGCCCTATACACGAAATCACAGCTTCCCTATCTTCATCAACATTTAACAATTCCTCAAAATATTCCCTCCATCTTCCCAATACCTCTAACTCTCCATTTAATAACTCTCCTCTCCTATTTTTAAACTGACAAATCCATTTGTTCTCTAGGCTTCCTTATCTTGTTAATCTCATTCCCAAACTTTTTCTTATTTCAAAAAAAATTGGTTGACATCTCACCCACTCTCTCATTTGCTCTCTTTTTACATTACTTCACCACTCTTTTAACCTCTCTTTTTTTCTCCATATACTCTTTCTTCCTTTCATCACTTCTACTTCGTGAAAACTTCTCATATGCTAACTTTTTTCTCCATTACTACTCTCTTTACATTATCATTCCACTACACAAATAACCCGCACATAAAAGAGAGAAGCTTACGACGACGTTTCGGTCCGACTTGGACCATTGACAAAGTCACACTAACAGAGGTGGAGCAGGACGGCTATATATAGGCAGGAAGAGGTGGAGGTAGTAGTAGTGGTAGTAGTAGCAGTAGTAGTAGTAGTAGTAGTACAAGAATTGCATATAATACCGACAAGATGAAATTAAAACACATGCACAACACCCGGGCATCCCCATCGTAGACGTTTCGCCATCCAGCCAGCCACTGGATGGCGAAACGTCCACAACAAAGACAACCAGACGCCGCACATGTGTCTTAATTTCATCAGTAGTTGTAGTAGTAGTAGAAGAAGAAGAGGTAGTAGTAGTGGTAGTGGTAGAAGTGGGAAATAAGGATGACGAGCCAGTCAAAAACAAAGGAAGGAGAGCACTGCAAGAGAGCTAGATGCCCACAGAGGGAGAGCAAGCGCACAGAGGTGCGTGAAAGGGGAAGTGGTGAAATAAAATAAATGAAGAAGGAACAGAAACACGAGACAGGAGAGAGAAAGACAACCCAGAGGAGAAAAGGAAAGAGGAAAGGGGAAGAGGAAGAAGAAAAAGAAAGAAAAAATGAGGATTCAGGTTAAGTCACGGGTGTTCTGAAGTTTGGAGCATTTTACAATGTAGTGGGAGAGGAAGGCATCTACAGAGACGAAGTCAGGGCTAAGGTTCATACAAGGAAAGTTGTGTATTAGAGAAGATTCAACTAGACGGCGACTGTTCGAGTTGGAAGTAGGGAAGACATTTTTAGCAGAAGACCAGTCAATAGGATGGCTATGATCTCTGTCACGTCAGAGATCATAGCCATCCTATTGACTGTCCTAGGATCACGGTACAACACCTAGCTCTGCTGGGAGCATATTCTTTGTAGGATTGGGTGGTCCTGTGGGTTAGAGCGTCGTGTGATTTTCGCTCACCATGAGGTGGGCCAAACCAAAATGGGCTCGAACCTTCCACTTACCTACCACTACCACTACTACTACCTCTTCTTCTTCTACTACTACTACAACTATTGATGAAATTAAGACACATGTGCGGCGTCTGGTTGTCTTTGTTGTGGAAGTTTCGCCATCCAGTGGCTGGCTGGATGGCGAAACGTCTACGATGGGGATGCCCGGGTGTTGTGCATGTGTCTTAATTTCATCTTGTCTGTATTATATACAATTCTTGTACTACTACTACTACTACTACTACTACCTCCACCTCTTCCTGCCTATATATAGCCGTCCTGCTCCACCTCTGTTAGTGTGACTTTGTCAATGGTCCAAGTCGGACCGAAACGTCGTCGTAAGCTTCTCTCTTTTATGTGCGGGTTATTTGTGTATCGTTCCAGTCACGGTATTGTGCCTTTTGTTATTTATCATTCCACTAATAGTTCCTCTTCCCTCCTGCACCCACTTTCCTGTAACTACAAACTTCTGCTGAACATTCTTAAACTACATTTTTAAACCTACCCCATACATCTTCGACCCCATTGCCTATGCTCTCATTAGCCCATCTATCCTCCAATAGTTGTTTATATCTTATCCTAACTGCCTCCTCTTTTAGTTTATAAACCTTCACCTCTCTATTCCCTGATGCTTCTATTCTCCTTGTATCCCATCTACCTTTTACTCTCAGTGTAGCTACAACTAAAAATTGATTTGATATATCTGTGGCCCCTCTATAAACATGGACATCCTGAAGTCTACTCAACAGTCTTTTAACTACCAATACATAATCCAACAAACTACTGCCATTTCGCCCTACATCATATCTTGTATACTTATTTATCTCTTTTTCTTAAAATATGTATTACCTATAATTAAACCCCTTTCTGTACAAAGTTCAAGCAAAGGGCTCCCATTATCATTTACACCTGGCACCCCAAACTTACCTACCACACCCTCTCTTACTTTAGCATTCAGGTCCCCTACCACAATTACTCTCTCACTTGGTTCAAAGGTTCCTATACATTCATTTAACATCTCCCAAAATCTCTCTCTCTCCTCTACATTCCTCTCTTCTCCAGGTGTATACACGCTTATTATGACCCACTTTTCGCATCCAACCTTTATTTTATTCCACATAATCCTTGAATTTACACATTCATATTCACTCTTCTCCTTCCATAACTGATCCTTCAACATTATTGCTACCCCTTCCTTAGCTCTAACTCTCTCAGATACTCCAGATTTAATCCCATTTATTTCTCCATTTATTTTGCATATATATATATATATATATATATATATATATATATATATATATATATATATATATATATATATATATATATATATATATATATATGTAGGTAGTAGGTTAGTAGACCCAGGGAAGTACTACCGTCCTGCCAGATGACTGTGAAACAGAAACCTGTAACTGTTTTGCATGATGGTAGGATTGCTTGTTTCTTTTTCTGTCTCATAAACACGCTAGATAACAGGGATATCTTGCTACTCATACTTACACTTTGGTCACACTTCACAGACACGCACATGCATATATATATACATACATCTACGTTTTTCTCCTTTTTCTAAATAGCTCTTGTTCTTCTTTATTTCTTCTATTGTCCATGGGGAAGTGGAAAAGAATCTTTCCTCCGTAAGCCATGCGTGTCGTATGAGGCGACTAAAATGCCGGGAGCAATGGGCTAGTAACCCCTTCTCCTGTAGACACTTACTAAAAAAGAGAAGAAGAAAAACTTTATAAAACTGGGATGCTTAAATGTGCGTGGATGTAGTGCGGATGACAAGAAACAGATGATTGCTGATGTTATGAATGAAAAGAAGTTGGATGTCCTGGCCCTAAGCGAAACAAAGCTGAAAGGGGTAGGAGAGTTTCAGTGGGGGGAAATAAATGGGATTAAATCTGGAGTATCTGAGAGAGTTAGAGCAAAGGAAGGGGTAGCAGTAATGTTAAATGATCAGTTATGGAAGGAGAAAAGAGAATATGAATGTGTAAATTCAAGAATTATGTGGATTAAAGTAAAGGTTGGATGCGAGAAGTGGGTCATAATAAGCGTGTATGCACCTGGAGAAGAGAGGAATGCAGAGGAGAGAGAGAGATTTTGGGAGATGTTAAGTGAATGTATAGGAGCCTTTGAACCAAGTGAGAGAGTAATTGTGGTAGGGGACCTGAATGCTAAAGTAGGAGAAACTTTTAGAGAGGGTGTGGTAGGTAAGTTTGGGGTGCCAGGTGTAAATGATAATGGGAGCCCTTTGATTGAACTTTGTATAGAAAGGGGTTTAGTTATAGGTAATACATATTTTAAGAAAAAGAGGATAAATAAGTATACAAGATATGATGTAGGGCGAAATGACAGTAGTTTGTTGGATTATGTATTGGTAGATAAAAGATTGTTGAGTAGACTTCAGGATGTACATGTTTATAGAGGGGCCACAGATATATCAGATCCCTTTCTAGTTGTAGCTACACTGAGAGTAAAAGGTAGATGGGATACAAGGAGAATAGAAGCATCAGGGAAGAGAGAGGTGAAGGTTTATAAACTAAAAGAGGAGGCAGTTAGGGTAAGATATAAACAGCTATTGGAGGATAGATGGGCTAATGAGAGCATAGGCAATGGGGTCGATGAGTTATGGGTTAAGTTTAAAAATATAGTGTTAGAGTGTTCAGCAGAAGTTTGTGGTTACAGGAAAGTGGGTGCGGGAGGGAAGAGGAGCGATTGGTGGAATGATGATGTAAAGAGAGTAGTAAGGGAGAAAAAGTTAGCATATGAGAAGTTTTTACAAAGTAGAAGTGATGCAAGGAGGGAAGAGTATATGGAGAAAAAGAGAGAGGTTAAGAGAGTGGTGAAGTAATGTAAAAAGAGAACAAATGAGAGAGTGGGTGAGATGTTATCAACAAATTTTGTTGAAAATAAGAAAAAGTTTTGGAGTGAGATTAACAAGTTAAGGAAGCCTAGAGAACAAATGGATTTGTCAGTTGAAAATAGGAGAGGAGACTTATTAAATGGAGAGTTAGAGGTATTGGGAAGATGGAGGGAATATTTTGACGAATTGTTAAATGTTGATGAAGATAGGGAAGCTGTGATTTCGTGTATAGGGCAAGGAGGAATAACATCTTGTAGGAGTGAGGAAGAGCCAGTTGTGAGTGTGTGGGAAGTTCGTGAGGCAGTAGGTAAAATAAAAGAGGGTAAGGCAGCCGGGATTGATGGGATAAAGATAGAAATGTTAAAAGCAGGTGGGGATATAGTTTTCGAGTGGTTGGTGCAATTATTTAATAAATGTATGGAAGAGGGTAAGGTACCTAGGGATTGGCAGAGAGCATGCATAGTTCCTTTGTATAAAGGCAAAGGGGACAAGAGAGAGTGCAAAAATTGAGTATACGTGGTAAAGTGTATGGTAGAGTTATTATTGAAAGAATTAAGAGTAAGACGGAAAATAGGAAAACAGATGAACAAAGAGGCTTTAGGAAAGGTAGGGGGTGTGTGCACCAGGTGTTTACAGTGAAACATATAAGTGAACAGTATTTAGATAAGGCTAGAGAGGTCTTTGTGGCACTTATGGATTTGGAAAAGGCATATGACAGGGTGGATAGGGGGGCAATGTGGCAGATGTTGCAGGTGTATGGTGTATGAGGTAGGTTACTGAAAGCAGTGAAGAGTTTTTACGAGGATAGTGAGGCTCAAGTTAGAGTATGTAGGAAAGAGGGAAATTACTTCCCAGTAAAAGTAGGCCTTAGACAAGGATGTGTGATGTCACCCTGGTTGTTTAATATATTTTTAGATGGGGTTGTAAGAGAAGTAAATGCGAGGGTCTTGGCAAGAGGCGTGGAGTTAAAAGATAAAGAATCACACATAAAGTGGGAGTTGTCACAGTTGCTCTTAGCTGATGACACTGTGCTCTTGAGAGATTCTGAAGAGAAGTTGCAGAGATTGGTGGGTGAATTTGGTAGGGTGTGCAAAAGTAGAAAATTAAAAGTGAATACAGGAAAGAGTAAGGTAATGAGGATAACAAAAAGATTAGGTGATGAAAGATTGGATATCAGATTGGAGGGAGAGAGTATGTGTCAGCGGATGGGTCTATGAATGATGAGGTGAATCATAGAATTGATGAGGGGAAAAGGGTGAGTGGTGCACTTAGGAGTCTGTGGAGACAAAGAACTTTGTCCTTGGAAACAAAGAGGGGAATGTATGAGAGTATAGTTTTACCAACGCTCTTATATGGGTGTGAAGCGTGGGTGATGAATGTTGCAGCGAGGAGAAGGCTGGAGGCAGTGGAGATGTCATGTCTGAGGTCAATGTGTGGTGTGAATATAATGCAGAGAATTTGTAGTTTGGAAGTTAGGAGGAGGTGCGGGATTACCAAAACTGTTGTCCAGTGGGCTGAGGAAGGGTTGTTGAGGTGGTTCGGACATGTAGAGAGAATGGAGCGAAACAGTGTGACTTCAAGAGTGTATCAGTCTGTAGTGGAAGGAAGGCGGGAAAGGGGTCGGCCTTGGAAAGGTTGGAGGGAGGGGGTAAAGGAGGTTTTGTGTGCGAGGAGCTTGGACTTCCAGCAGGCATGCGTGAGCGTGTTTGATAGGAGTGAATGGAGACAAATGATTTTTAATACTTGACGTGCTGTTGGAGTGTGAGCAAAGTAACATTTATGAAGGGATTCAGGGAAACCGGCATGCCGGACTTGAGTCCTGGAGATGGGAAGTACAGTGCCTGCACTCTGAAGGAGAGGTGTTAATGTTGCAGTTTAAAAACTGTAGTGTAAAGCACCCTTCTGGCAAGACAGTGATGGAGTGAATGATTGTGAAAGTTTTTCTTTTTCGGGCCACCCTGCCTTGGTGGGAATCGGCCAGTTTGATAATAATAAAAAATTATATATATATATATATATATATATATATATATATATATATATATATATATATATATATATATATATATATATATATATATTATATATATATATATATATATTTTCAACAAGTCGGCCGTCTCCCACCGAGGCAGGGTGACCCAAAAAAAAGAAAGAAAATCCCCAAAAAGAAAATACTTTCATCATCATTCAACACTTTCACCACACTCACACATTATCACTGCTTTTGCAGAGGTGCTCAGAATACAACAGTTTAGAAGCATATATGTATAGAGATACACAACATATCCCTCCAAACTGCCAATATCTCAAACCCCTCCTTTAAAGTGCAGGCATTGTACTTCCCATTTCCAGGACTCAAGTCCGACTATATGAAAATAACAGGTTTCCCTGAATCCCTTCACTAAATATTACCCTGCTCACACTCCAACAGATCGTCAGGTCCCAAGTATCATTCGTCTCCATTCACTCCTATCTAACACGCTCACGCACGCTTGCTGGAAGTCCAAGCCCCTCACCCACAAAACCTCCTTTACCTCCTTTATATATATATATATATATATATATATATATATATATATATATATATATATATATATATATATATATATATATATATATATATATATACATGTATATGCAAAACAACCACTGTGAAAGAATAGCGAAATTCCAAGCGCTTTCGTGACTTCTCACATTATCACAGTTGCTTGATAATGTGAGACGTTACGAAAGAGCTTAGAATTTCACCATGCTTTCACAGTGGTTGTTTTGCATGTATACCACCTGTTTACTATGATGTTATCAACGATCTGTTTCCTGTTTCAGGTACTGTTGGACAAGCCTCGGCAGTTAGACTTAGGCTGTATCATGTCTTAACTGTCCCTCGGACGGTTAATTTAAACCCCTGTATTATTTAAATTATCACTGTATCAGTGGGTAATAATATATTATTGTTAATGGGTAATATTATTAACCGTCAGAGGGTAAGATACGTCAATATTTAACGGAACAAATTATTTGTTGGGAAAGGATAAGGAAGAAGTTATTAGCTTATTATTAACATGTAATATAAGAGAGCAAGATCTTAGAGTTAAAAGATCTCAGTTATCCATAAATAATCTCTCAGGAGACAGTTAGGGTGTTCACAAAACTTACAGAAATTGTTATATCATTTTCTCGTCAGTCAAAAAATTGACTTCATGTAAAATGTTAATGTTTTCACATTTTTAAATGTTTTCCGACGTTAATAGTTTCTTTTTCACTTTCAGGACATTTAGGAGTCGAAGCAGCGAACCGAGACGATCACTGTAACACTACACAGTTAATCAAGACTGAGTTATGACGCCACAATCAAGACTGAGTTATGACGCCACAATCAAGACTGAGTTATGACGCCACAATCAAGACTGAGTTATGACGCCACATATCTGGCAGTCAGAAACAAATGATCGACGTGGCAGTAGACTGTTGTTGTTATCTGGTCCTGAGGAAGGACTCCAGTCAGCAGTATTTTTAGTGACAACAGAAACTAATTAATTGAATTTTGAAGACTATACACTTCACGTGGGTCATTAAGGATACACCATATCTTTTCACAGCTAGTCAGTGATACTTTAATCATAGATACTGGCCTAGTAGGATTAAAGTATTTAAATATTTACATTCCCAGATATACTTCCCCTCTGAGTCTACACTAACTAGTATCTTCAGTTCCTACATATCAAGAATAACATAATCATAAGTATATATGCAAAGTACTCTGATTAACTGTACAATACCACATACCAGCCTCTGTCTGGTAATACCAAATACCAGCCCCTGTCTGATACCACATACGAGCCCCTGTCTGATAATACTACATTCCTTTCCTTGTATGGTAATACTGCATGCCAGCCCCTGTCTGGTAACATTACTTATCAGCCCCCGTCTGTAATACCACATACCAACCCCTGTCTATCCTTGCTTGAGTAACGTCATCCCTAATTCCTTAAACAACAACACCGAGAATAGTGACATCACCACCACAACAGCCAGCAACACTGGGAATAGTGACATCAATCCCCACCCCAACAACCAGCAACACTGGGAATAGTGACATCACCCACCACTACCATAGAAACAAGCAAAACTGTGAGTAGTGACATCACTCACCACTACAGCAACAAGCAGCTCTTGTAATAGTGACATCACCCACCACCACAGCAACCAGCAGCACTTGGATAAGTGACATCACCCACCAGTTTACCAACTAGCAACACAGTTAAAAGTGACTTCACCCATGAACTGAGCAGCCAACAACACTGCGACAAGTGACATCATCCGCCAACCCACAAACCAGTAGTTCTGTGAGGAGTGACATCAATACTGATAACTCGGAATAAATACAAGTAGAGGAAGACTGTGCAGTTGGTGGAGAAGGTTGTACAGTTGGTGGATAAGGCTGTGCGGTTGGTGGGGAAGGTTGTGGAGACCAACAGGTGTGTGAGGAGGACAGGTGATATGGTAGGGGCCGGAGGTTGCAGTGGGGCGGCGCCCCTGGGTTTCGGGTCACTGGGAGCAGGCACAGTGAGGATCCTGGTGGGAGCTCTCGTCACCTTCGTCCTCGTCATCGTCATCAGCCTCGTCGGCTTCTGGCAGGCAGGTTAGTAACACTAATGCTTCTCCCTGTCTCTGTCTCTCTCTTCCTTCCCTTTCCTAAGACCCACTTTCCTAGCTTCTTGCTACTAAACTCATGTATCGCAGTTAATTTTTATTTCTTTCAATCCCTCTTTCCTACCTTTGTTTTGTCTTGTGTGTCACTATTTCTAATTTCTGTTACGAACACAGGTATAGATGACACAGGTATAGATATGACACAGATATGACACAGGTATGACACAGGTATGACACAGGTATGACACAGGTATGACACAGGTATGACAAATGTTAAAAGTAGTTTTATGAGTTGCTGAATATTTCCATCATTAATATTGAGTGTGTTCAACAGAGCACCAGTGTAGGTAGATATCAAGCTTATAATTAAAGTAATAAGAGAGAGAGAACATTTTGAGAGAACTGAGTGTACTCACTGCGATTGATTCATAAATTCATACAACACCAGGATGCGTAATTAGCCAAAGCTAATGAGGGATTGTCCTCTCGTTCACAGTGTAAGTATAACGATAGGTAGTATGGAAGTCATCCCCCTCACCCTGATTGGTTGACGTTTATAACAGGCAGTCAGTCACTGCACAGTTGTGGGGCTCTGTCAACTACTTGGCCATAACTCATAGCTTGGCTGTTTAAAGAGGAAATGTAGGGAGTATTGTGTGATGCTCATTGAATAAATGTAATGCACACGACCCTCCCAGAGCACTGTTACAGTTCGGGTTTAATTGCAGTGTTGTGGAGAATCTTATTCGAATTTCCAGACATGAAAACCTTTTCCCAGTAGGGGGAGCTGGGAGAGAAGAGACGACGCCTGTTGAGTTACCACTTTCTTTGTATACTCTTAATTTGTAAGACTTAGCCTGGCAACGATGCCTCCACAGGTTAATGTATTATACGCAACTGATATGCATTTAATCTAAGTTAGTGTTAGATTTAATTTAGCTTAATAACCTACAACACCTCACATCCTTCACAATGAGCCGTAGGCACCTACAGCCAGTTTGAGTGGCCTCGGGGGTGTGCAGTGCGCCTACCGGTGAGTCACATGACAAGCCTCGTATAAGGATAACTTACTAACTTAACCGAACCAGACAGTTGAGGCCCAGGTATTTCTTCGGCGTACCCACAGCACCCTACCACGTGAGTATTTCTGAGAGTAGTGAATGTATTCGTGTACTGGGCTCACGTGCAAAGGGGTAACCATTACCTTTACCAGAGATCTGCCACTGCAACTATCAGCTCACACCATTCACTGTGTAGCAAGGACGTACGTACATATTAATTCAGGTATCTAGGGATGAAGCGGCAGGTTCCTAGTCTGAACAACACACAGACTGAATAAGGATCACAAACCTATCAGTTATAAACATATTGCTAATATCTAGTCTAAACAGCTTTGGTCCTTTCAGAACCGGATGTGGTTCTATACTGGTCCCACAGAACCACTAGGAATCTAGATATCACCAGTGACTAGGGGTAATATCGCCATTAGGCGATTGGTCCTTGGTTATTTACCATTAAACACACATATAGACCCTCAACTGTGCTCTTTGTACAGTAGGGGTGACATGTTACACGTTACATTGCCAGTAACAGTTACAAACAGTTGACTAAACTTCTACTAGTGAACTACACTTCACCTTCCAACAGTATATAAGTCTCCATACTGGTGCTTAAACTTCACACTGTTCCAGACTATGGTGCAAAACTTTTCTCCAGGCTGAGGGACTGACCACCTCAAAACTACGTCTTCATGGATGATGGACTGATTACATCGTCTTCGCATCTCTACTGCTCCTGCTGAACTCTTCTGTACTCGACTGAAGAAGCCTGCTGTGTAGGCGAAAAGTTTAGAATAAAGATACCTTATTAGAATAAGTCAAGCACGGAAGCAGCCTTTCATCACGAGGTCGATTAATTCTTGCGAGATACTTGCTCCAGGGTAATCCAGGCGATTACTTGGAGTTAGAGGCTACCTTAAGTCTGCTGGAGACGAGGCAACGAGGCTACATCGATACATATGAGCAGTTCCAAGACCTGCTCATGAGCTCAGAAGACGGTATTGAACTCACTGAAGTTCAGGAACGGTATGCTGAAAGGGAGGAATATCTCCTGGCGTTCACTTGTCGCATTAAACGAGTACGTACCTGGAGAGTATACCTGGAGAAGGACTCGCGGATAAGTGCCCCCGCAAAGGGACAGAACTAGTCCTGTTACCTCTATTACATCATCCCAGGGGCCATTAACCCATGTTCAGGATTTCGAGAAATTTCTGGCGAGTTTCCGGTCGAAAATTGACGATCGGGCCAACATCGACAATCTCACTAAGTTTAATTACTTGAGAATTTAGTTGAGAGGCAAGAATTACGAACTTATCAAGGGTCTTAATATTACTGGTGCTAATTACTAGCACGCCTTTCAGGCCCTAGAACTTAATTACTGTGATGAGCGTAGGATCACTGCCAAACACGTCTACAGGCTGGTTGATCTTACCCCTCCCTCAGTCGGGTTGATCTTACCATTCCCTCAGAGACTGGTTGATCTCACCCCTCCCTCAGAGACTGGTTGATCTCACCCCTCCATCAGTCTGGTTGATCTTACCTCTCCCTCAGTCTGGTTGAGCTCGCCTCTCCCTCAGTCTGGTTGATCTCACCCCTCCCTCAGACTGGTTGATCTCACCCTTCCCTCAGACTGGTTGATCTCACCCCTCCCTCAGACTGGTTGATCTCACCCCTCCCTCAGACTGGTTGATCTAACCCCTCCCTCAGACTGGTTGATCTCACCCCTCCCTCAGACTGGTTGATCTCACCCCTCCCTCAGACTTGTTGATCTCACCCTCCTTCAGACTGGTTGATCTCACCCCTCCCTCAGACTGGTTGATCTAACTCCTCCCTCAGACTGGGTGATCTCACCCTCCCTCAGACTGGTTGATCTCACCCCTCCATCAGACTGGTTGATCTCACCCCTCCCTCAGACTGGTTGATCTCACCCCTCCCTCAGACTGGTTGACCTCACCCCTCCATTAGACTGGTTAATCTCACCCCTCCCTCAGACTGGTTGACCTCACCCCTCCCTCAGACTGGTTGATCTCACCGTCCCTCAGATTGGTTGATCTCACCCCTCCCTCAGACTGGTTGATCTCACCACTCCCTCAGACTGGTTGATCTCACCCCTCCCTCAGACTGGTTGACATCACCCCTCCCTCACACTGGTTGATCTCACCCCTCCCTCAGACTGGTTGACCTCACCCCTCCCTCAGACTGGTTGACCTCACCCCTCCCTCAGACAGGTTGATCTCACCCCTCCCTCAGACTGGTTGATCTCACCCCTCCCTCAGACTGGTTGATCTCACCCCTCCCTCAGACTGGTTGATCTCACCCCTCCCTCAGACTGGTTGATCTAACCCCTCCCTCAGACTGGTTGATCTCACCCCTCCCTCAGACTGGTTGATCTCACCCCTCCCTCAGAGACTGGTTGATCTCACCACTCCATCAGTCTGGTTGATCTTACCTCTCCCTCAGTCTGGTTGAGCTCGCCTCTCCCTCAGTCTGGTTGATCTCACCCCTCCCTCAGACTGGTTGATCTCACCCTTCCCTCAGACTGGTTGATCTCACCCCTCCCTCAGACTGGTTGATCTCACCCCTCCCTCAGACTGGTTGATCTAACCCCTCCCTCAGACTGGTTGATCTCACCCCTCCCTCAGACTGGTTGATCTCACCCCTCCCTCAGACTTGTTGATCTCACCCTCCTTCAGACTGGTTGATCTCACCCCTCCCTCAGACTGGTTGATCTAACTCCTCCCTCAGACTGGGTGATCTCACCTCCCTCAGACTGGTTGATCTCACCCCTCCCTCAGACTGGTTGATCTCACCCCTCCCTCAGACTGGTTGATCTCACCCCTCCCTCAGACTGGTTGACCTCACCCCTCCATTAGACTGGTTAATCTCACCCCTCCCTCAGACTGGTTGATCTCACCCCTCCCTCAGACTGGTTGATCTCACCGTCCCTCAGACTGGTTGATCTCACCCCTCCCTCAGACTGGTTGATCTCACCACTCCCTCAGACTGGTTGATCTCACCCCTCCCTCAGACTGGTTGACATCACCCCTCCCTCACACTGGTTGATCTCACCCCTCCCTCAGACTGGTTGACCTCACCCCTCCCTCAGACTGGTTGACCTCACCCCTCCCTCAGACAGGTTGATCTCACCCCTCCCTCAGACTGGTTGATCTCACCCCTCCCTCAGACTGGTTGATCTCACCCCTCCCTCAGACTGGTTGATCTCACCCCTCCCTCAGACTGGTTGATCTAACCCCTCCCTCAGACTGGTTGATCTCACCCCTCCCTCAGACTGGATGATCTCACCCCTCCCTCAGACTGGTTGATCTCACCCTCCCTCAGATTGGTTGATATCACCCTCCCTCAGACTGGTTGATCTCACCCTATCTCAGACTGGTTGATCTCACCCTCCCTCAGACTGGTTGATCTCACCCTCCCTCAGATTGGTTGATCTCACTCCTCCCTAAGACTGTTTGATCTCACCCTATCTCAGACTGGTTGATCTCACCCTCCCTCAGACTGGTTGACCTCACCCCTCCCTCAGACTGGTTGACCTCACCCCTCCCTCAGACTGGTTGATCTCACCCCTCCCTCAGACTGGTTGATCTCACCCCTCCCTCAGACTGGTTGACCTCACCCCTCCCTCAGACTGGTTGACCTCACCCCTCCCTCAGACTGGTTGATCTCACCCCTCCCTCAGACTGGTTGACCTCACCCCTCCCTCAGACTGGTTGACCTCACCCCTCCCTCAGACTGGTTGATCTCACCCCTCCCTCAGACTGGTTGATCTCACCCCTCCCTCAGACTGGTTGACCTCACCCCTCCCTCAGACTGGTTGATCTCACCGTCCCTCAGACTGGTTGATCTCACCCCTCTCTCAGACTGGTTGATCTCACCACTCCCTCAGACTGGTTGATCTCACCCCTCCCTCAGACTGGTTGACATCACCCCTCCCTCACATTGGTTGATCTCACCCCTCCCTCAGACTGGTTGACCTCACCCCTCCCTCAGACTGGTTGACCTCACCCCTCCCTCAGACTGGTTGATCTCACCCCTCCCTCTGACTGGTTGATCTCACCCCTCCCTCAGACTTGTTGATCTCACCCCTCCCTCAGACTGGTTGATCTCACCCCTCCATCAGACTGGTTGATCTCACCCCTCCCTCAGACTGGTTGACCTCACCCCTCCCTCAGACAGGTTGATCTCACCCCTCCCTCAGACTGGTTGATCTCACCCCTCCCTCAGACTGGTTGATCTCACCCCTCCCTCAGACTGGTTGATCTCACCCCTCCCTCAGACTGGTTGATCTAACCCCTCCCTCAGACTGGTTGATCTCACCCCTCCCTCAGACTGGTTGATCTCACCCCTCCCTCAGAGACTGGTTGATCTCACCCCTCCATCAGTCTGGTTGATCTTACCTCTCCCTCAGTCTGGTTGAGCTCGCCTCTCCCTCAGTCTGGTTGATCTCACCCCTCCCTCAGTCTTGTTGATCTCACCCTTCCCTCAGACTGGTTGACCTCACCCCTCCCTCAGACTGGTTGACCTCACCCATCCCTCAGACTGGTTGATCTCACCCCTTCCTCTGACTGGTTGATCTCACCCCTCCCTCAGACTGGTTGATCTCACCCCTCCCTCAGACTGGTTGATCTCACCCCTCCCTCAGACTGGTTGATCTCACCCCTCCCTCAGACTGGTTGACCTCACCCCTCCCTCAGACTGGTTGATCTCACCCCTCCCTCTGACTGGTTGATCTCACCCCTCCCTCAGACTGGTTGATCTCCCCCCTCCCTCAGACTGGTTGATCTCACCCCTCCCTCAGACTGGTTGATCTCACCCCTCCCTCAGACTGGTTGATCTCACCCCTCCCTCAGACTGGTTGATCTCACCCGTCCCTCAGACTGGTTGATCTCACCCCTCCCTCAGACTGGTTTATCTCACACCTCCCTCAGACTGGTTGATCTCACCCCTCCCTCAGACTGGTTGATCTCACCCCTCCCTCAGACTGGTTGATCTCACCCTCCCTCAGACTGGTTGATTTCACCCTCCATCAGACTGGTTGATCTCACCCTCCCTCAGACTGGTTGATCTCAGCCTCCCTCAGAGGGTTGATCTCATCCCTCCCTCAGACTGGTTGATCTCATCCCTCCCTCAGACTGGTTGATTTCACCCCTCCCTCAGACTAGTTGATCTCACCCTCCCTCAGACTGGTTGATCTCACCCTCCCTCAGACTGGTTTATCTCACCCTCCCTCAGACTGGTTGATCTCACCCTCCCTCAGACTGGTTGATCTCACTCCTCCCTAAGACTGTTTGATCTCACCCTATCTCAGACTGGTTGATCTCACCCTCCCTCAGACTGGTTGACCTCACCCCTCCCTCAGACTGGTTGACCTCACCCCTCCCTCAGACTGGTTGATCTCACCCCTCCCTCAGACTGGTTGATCTCACCCCTCCCTCAGACTGGTTGACCTCACCCTCCCTCAGACTGGTTGACCTCACCCCTCCCTCAGACTGGTTGATCTCACCCCTCCCTCAGACTGGTTGACCTCACCCCTCCCTCAGACTGGTTGACCTCACCCCTCCCTCAGACTGGTTGATCTCACCCCTCCCTCAGACTGGTTGATCTCACCCCTCCCTCAGACTGGTTGACCTCACCCCTCCCTCAGACTGGTTGATCTCACCGTCCCTCAGACTGGTTGATCTCACCCCTCTCTCAGACTGGTTGATCTCACCACTCCCTCAGACTGGTTGATCTCACCCCTCCCTCAGACTGGTTGACATCACCCCTCCCTCACATTGGTTGATCTCACCCCTCCCTCAGACTGGTTGACCTCACCCCTCCCTCAGACTGGTTGACCTCACCCCTCCCTCAGACTGGTTGATCTCACCCCTCCCTCTGACTGGTTGATCTCACCCCTCCCTCAGACTTGTTGATCTCACCCCTCCCTCAGACTGGTTGATCTCACCCCTCCATCAGACTGGTTGATCTCACCCCTCCCTCAGACTGGTTGACCTCACCCCTCCCTCAGACAGGTTGATCTCACCCCTCCCTCAGACTGGTTGATCTCACCCCTCCCTCAGACTGGTTGATCTCACCCCTCCCTCAGACTGGTTGATCTCACCCCTCCCTCAGACTGGTTGATCTAACCCCTCCCTCAGACTGGTTGATCTCACCCCTCCCTCAGACTGGTTGATCTCACCCCTCCCTCAGAGACTGGTTGATCTCACCCCTCCATCAGTCTGGTTGATCTTACCTCTCCCTCAGTCTGGTTGAGCTCGCCTCTCCCTCAGTCTGGTTGATCTCACCCCTCCCTCAGTCTGGTTGATCTCACCCTTCCCTCAGACTGGTTGACCTCACCCCTCCCTCAGACTGGTTGACCTCACCCCTCCCTCAGACTGGTTGATCTCACCCCTTCCTCTGACTTGTTGATCTCACCCCTCCCTCAGACTGGTTGATCTCACCCCTCCCTCAGACTGGTTGATCTCACCCCTCCCTCAGACTGGTTGATCTCACCCCTCCCTCAGACTGGTTGACCTCACCCCTCCCTCAGACTGGTTGATCTCACCCCTCCCTCTGACTGGTTGATCTCACCCCTCCCTCAGACTGGTTGATCTCCCCCCTCCCTCAGACTGGTTGATCTCACCCCTCCCTCAGACTGGTTGATCTCACCCCTCCCTCAGACTGGTTGATCTCACCCCTCCCTCAGACTGGTTGATCTCACCCGTCCCTCAGACTGGTTGATCTCACCCCTCCCTCAGACTGGTTTATCTCACACCTCCCTCAGACTGGTTGATCTCACCCCTCCCTCAGACTGGTTGATCTCACCCCTCCCTCAGACTGGTTGATCTCACCCTCCCTCAGACTGGTTGATTTCACCCTCCATCAGACTGGTTGATCTCACCCTCCCTCAGACTGGTTGATCTCAGCCTCCCTCAGAGGGTTGATCTCATCCCTCCCTCAGACTGGTTGATCTCATCCCTCCCTCAGACTGGTTGATTTCACCCCTCCCTCAGACTAGTTGATCTCACCCTCCCTCAGACTGGTTGATCTCACCCTCCCTCAGACTGGTTTATCTCACCCTCCCTCAGACTGGTTGATCTCACCCTCCCTCAGACTGGTTGATCTCACCCTCCCTCAGACTGGTTGATCTCACCCTCCCTCAGACTGGTTGATCTCACCCTCCCTCAGACTGGTTGATCTCACCCCTCCCTCAGACTGGTTGATCTCACCCCTCCCTCAGACTGGTTGATCTCACCCTCCCTCAGACTGGTTGATCTCACCCCTCCCTCAGACTGGTTGATCTCACCCCTCCCTCAGACTGGTTGATCTCACCCTCTCTCAGACTGGCTGATCTCACCCTCCCTCAGACTGGTTGATCTCACCCTCCCTCAGACTGGTTGATCTCACCCCTCCCTCAGACTGGTTGATCTCACCCTCTTTCAGACTGGTTGATCTCACCCTCCCTCAGAATGGTTGATCTCACCCTCCCTCAGACTGGTTGATCTCACCCTCCCTCAGACTGGTTGATCTCACCCCTCCCTCAGACTGGTTGATCTCACCCCCCCTCAGACAGGTTGATCTCACCCCTCCCTCAGACTGGTTGATCTCACCCTCCGTCAGACTGGTTGATCTCACCCTCCCTCAGACTGGTTGATCTCACCCTCCCTCAGATTGGTTGATCTCACACCTCCCTCAGACTGGTATATCTCACCCTCCCTCAGACTGGTTGATCTCACCCTCCCTCAGATTGGTTGATCTCACCCCTCCCTCAGACTGGTTGATCTCACCCTCCCTCAGGCTGGTTGATCTCACCTCTCCCTCAGATTGGTTGATCTCACCCCTCTCTCAGACTGGTTGATCTCACCCCTCCCTCAGACTGGTTGATCTCACCCCTCCCTCAGACTGGTTGATCTCACCCCTCCCTCAGACTGGTTGATCTCACCCCTCCCTCAGACTGGTTGATCTCACCCCTCCCTCAGACTGGTTGATCTCACCCCTCCCTCAGACTGGTTGATCTCACCCTCCCTCAGACTGGTTGATCTCACCCTCCCTCAGACTGGTTGATCTCACCCTCCCTCAGACTGGTTGATCTCACCCTCCCTCAGACTGGTTGATCTCACCCTCCCTCAGACTGGATGATCTCACCCTCCCTCAGACTGGTTGATCTCACCCTCCCTCAGACTGGTTGATCTCACCCCTCCCTCAGACTGGTTGATCTCACCCCTCCCTCAGACTGGTTGATCTCACCCCTCCCTCAGACTGGTTGATCTCACCCCTCCCTCAGACTGGTTGATCTCACCCCTCCCTCAGACTGGTTGATCTCACCCCTCCCTCAGACTGGTTGATCTCACCCCTCCCTCAGACTGGTTGATCTCACCCTCCCTCAGACTGGTTGATCTCACCCCTCCCTCAGACTGGTTGATCTCACCCCTCCCTCAGACTGGTTGATCTCACCCTCCCTCAGACTGGTTGATCTCACCCTCCCTCAGACTGGTTGATCTCACCCTCCCTCAGACTGGTTGATCTCACCCTCCCATAGACTGGTTCATCTCACCCTCCCTCAGACTGGTTGATCTCACCCTCCCTCAGACTGGTTGATCTCACCCTCCCTCAGACTGGTTGATCTCACCCTCCCTCAGACTGGTTAGTCTCACCCTCCCTCAGACTGGTTGATCTCACCCTCCCTCAGACTGGTTGATCTCACCCCTCCCTCAGACGGGTTGATCTCACCCCTCCCTCAGACTGGTTGATCTCACCCCTCCCTCAGACTGGTTGATCTCACCCTCCCTCAGACTGGTTGATCTCACCCTCCCATAGACTGGTTCATCTCACCCTCCCTCAGACTGGTTGATCTCACCCTCCCTCAGACTGGTTGATCTCACCCCTCCCTCAGACTGGTTGATCTCACCCCTCCCTCAGACTGGTTGATCTCACCCCTCCCTCAGACTGGTTGATCTCACCCCTCCCTCAGACTGGTTGATCTCACCCCTCCCTCAGACTGGTTGATCTCACCCCTCCCTCAGACTGGTTGATCTCACCCATCCCTTAGACTGGTTGATCTCACCCCTCTCGCAGACTGGTTGATCTCATCCCTCCCTCAGACTGGTTGATCTCACCCTCCCTCAGACTGGTTGATCTCACCCTCCCTCAGACTGGTTGATCTCACCCTCCCTCAGACTGGTTGATCTCACCCTCCCTCAGACTGGTTGATCTCACCCTCCCTCAGACTGGTTGATCTCACCCTCCCTCAGACTGGTTGATCTCACCCTCCCTCAGACTGGTTGATCTCACCCCTCCCTCAGACTGGTTGATCTCACCCCTCCCTCAGACTGGTTGATCTCACCCCTCCCTCAGACTGGTTGATCTCACCCTCCCTCAGACTGGTTGATCTCACCCCTCCCTCAGACTGGTTGATCTCACCCTCCCTCAGACTGGTTGATCTCACCCTCCCTCAGACTGGTTGATCTCACCCCTCCCTCAGACTGGTTGATCTCACCCTCCCTCAGACTGGTTGATCTCACCCCTCCCTCAGACTGGTTGATCTCACCCTCCCTCAGACTGGTTGATCTCACCCCTCCCTCAGACTGGTTGATCTCACCCTCCCTCAGACTGGTTGATCTCACCCTCCCTCAGACTGGTTGATCTCACCCTCCCTCAGACTGGTTGATCTCACCCCTCCCTCAGACTGGTTGATCTCACCCTCCCTCAGACTGGTTGATCTCACCCTCCCTCAGACTGGTTGATCTCACCCCTCCCTCAGACTGGTTGATCTCACCCCTCCCTCAGACTGGTTGATCTCACCCTCCCTCAGACTGGTTGATCTCACCCCTCCCTCAGACTGGTTGATCTCACCCTCCCTCAGACTTGTTGATCTCTCCCTCCCTCAGACTGGTTGATCTCACCCTCCCTCAGACTGGTTGATCTCACCCCTCCCTCAGACTGGTTGATCTCACCCTCCCTCAGACTGGTTGATCTCACCCCTCCCTCAGACTGATTGATCTCACCCTCCCTCAGACTGGTTGATCTCACCCCTCCCTCAGACTGGTTGATCTCACCCTCCCTCAGACTGGTTGATCTCACCCTCCCTCAGACTGGTTGATCTCACCCTCCCTCAGACTGGTTGATCTCACCCCTCCCTCAGACTGGTTGATCTCACCCTCCCTCAGACTGGTTGATCTCACCCTCCCTCAGACTGGTTGATCTCACCCCTCCCTCAGACTGGTTGATCTCACCCCTCCCTCAGACTGGTTGATCTCACCCTCCCTCAGACTGGTTGATCTCACCCCTCCCTCAGACTGGTTGATCTCACCCTCCCTCAGACTGGTTGATCTCACC
Organism: Cherax quadricarinatus; assembly: GCF_038502225.1. Lineage (NCBI taxonomy): Eukaryota > Metazoa > Arthropoda > Malacostraca > Decapoda > Parastacidae > Cherax > Cherax quadricarinatus. The sequence continues at coordinate 26,773,566 of NC_091350.1, read as the reverse complement.
CTCCCTCAGACTGGTTGATCTCACCCTCCCTCAGACTGGTTGTTCTCACCCCTCCCTCAGACTGGTTGATCTCACCCTCCCTCAGACTGGTTGATCTCACCCCTCCCTCAGACTGGTTGATCTCACCCTCCCTCAGACTGGTTGATCTCACCCTCCCTCAGACTGGTTGATCTCACCCTCCCTCAGACTGGTTGATCTCACCCCTCCCTCAGACTGGTTGATCTCACCCTCCCTCAGACTGGTTGATCTCACCCCTCCCTCGGACTGGTTGATCTCACCCTCCCTCAGACTGGTTGATCTCACCCTCCCTCAGACTGGTTGATCTCACCCTCCCTCAGACTGGTTGATCTCACCCTCCCTCAGACTGGTTGATCTCACCCTCCCTCAGACTGGTTGATCTCACCCCTCCCTCAGACTGGTTGATCTCACCCCTCCCTCAGACTGGTTGATCTCACCCCTCCCTCAGACTGGTTGATCTCACCCTCCCTCAGACTGGTTGATCTCACCCTCCCTCAGACTGGTTGATCTCACCCCTCCCTCAGACTGGTTGATCTCACCCTCCCTCAGACTGGTTGATCTCACCCTCCCTCAGACTGGTTGATCTCACCCTCCCTCAGACTGGTTGATCTCACCCCTCCCTCAGACTGGTTGATCTCACCCTCCCTCAGACTGGTTGATCTCACCCTCCCTCAGACTGGTTGATCTCACCCTCCCTCAGACTGGTTGATCTCACCCCTCCCTCAGACTGGTTGATCTCACCCTCCCTCAGACTGGTTGATCTCACCCTCCCTCAGACTGGTTGATCTCACCCTCCCTCAGACTGGTTGATCTCACCCCTCCCTCAGACTGGTTGATCTCACCCTCCCTCAGACTGGTTGATCTCACCCTCCCTCAGACTGGTTGATCTCACCCTCCCTCAGACTGGTTGATCTCACCCCTCACACTGTTTACCAGAGTTTTAACATTCATAATTTTACTATGTAACTGTTAACGTTCTCTGGCTTCTTCCGAAATTGTGAGTGTGACTGAGTTTTCAGCTTTATCGTAGATCTGCAGAAAGTTTCGGGGATCAATGCCCCCGTGGTCCGGTCTGGGACCAGGCCTCGTGGTGGATCAAGGTACCTCATCAAGCTGTTACTGCCGGCCGCACGTAAATCGACGTAAGTCTCCTTTCCAGGGAATTCAGATCACTGGACTTAACCGTTCCCAGTAATTCAGGTAGTGTATCGTACTTATGTGTGCAGTGAAAGTTGTGTGTACACTCAGCGGTTTCACCAGCCTTTAAGGGGGCAGTTAGTGTACAGCAGTATTCCAACCTAAAGAGAACAAGCGATTTGAAGAGAATCATCATGGGCTGTGCGTCCCTAGTTTTGAAGGTTCTCATTATCATCCTATCTTTTTTCTAGCATATGAGGCATATACATCTTTGTGGTCTTTGAAGGTGAGATCCTCTTACATTATCACTCCCAGGTCCTTCACATTAGTTTTTCGCTGTTTTTGCGGTTAGAATTTGTTGTATACCTTGATACAATATGAATTTCCTCAAGTTTTCCATGTCTGCTTGGAGTCTTGCGGTGTCTTCGATGGAGGTCACTGTTAGGGCAATCCGGGTGTCATCTTCAAAGGAAGACACGGAGCTATGGCTGACATCTCTATGTCAGATATGAGGATGAAGAACAGGATGGAAGCGAGTTCTGTGCCTTTTGGAACAGAGCTTTTCACTGTCGCTGCTTCAATATTAGCTGTTTAATATTACTCTAGAAAACTTCTAGAGTAGATTTTGGAACACTTGAATCTACGATTCGCCAAACGTAGTTTCACATGCGCTGAGATCAGTGATGACCTACAGTGTAAATAACAAACGGCACAATACCGTGACTGGAACAATACACAAATAACCCGCACATGGGAGAGAGGAGCTTACGACGACGTTTCGGTCCGACTTGGACCATTTACAAAGTCACACTGTAAATGATCCAAGTCCGACCGAAATGTTGTCGTTTCTCCTCTCGCCTGTACACAGACTAACAAGCAACCTGATACTAAGCATGGTAAGTGACCACCTAATAGGGCCTCACCCAGTACGTCACCACCTACGACGCCAGCTGTCAACGTGTGCTACACTGACGATAACACGACCGAGTGACCAGAGGAAAGGCAGAACGAAGGGTAGGTGAAGGAACCGGACTTTACCTGTTTCCACTTGCATTCCAAAATGCTTTGGCCCACACTGGATCACATCTTGTGATGAGTTCACGACAGTACCAGCCCGCAAACACAGGGTCTTGGAGCTGAGACTGTCATAACTGTCTTGGTGATCACCCAGGAGGTGACTGCAATCCCCAGTACCTGAAGTGCTGGAAATGTAGGGGCTATCATACCGAAGTAGTGTGTTCCTGCTTTCATACTTGCATAGAAAAGGAGAAGAAACAGGTCACAGCTGAAAACACCAGGGGATGGGTTAACTTTCTTGACCTCCAGCTCACATGCCTTGACCGCGCTCGCTACCCTCGGTCAAATGGCCGTACCTGTAACGCAACTTACGTTACTGTATAAGCTTCTGAGTACAAAAGGGAGTGTGGTGTTCGACCAGGGATCACAGCACTCTTTTGTCCGCCAAAGTAACTTACGTAAAATTGAAATGACCCTGCATGATAGCAAGTCTTTAGTCTTCACTAGATTTTCCCGGGCTCTGGCGAACATTTTATGACGTAGCCAGTGTCACAATCGACCTGGGAGGACACCCACACGCAGTCACTGCACTAATAACAGAAAAGCTTCCTGAGAGTATAGAAATGAGAGGCTTGCAGGAGACCATTGCTACACTAAAGGAGGCTAATGTCCGTCTTACCGACCTTTATTTTAAGTCATACAAGGTCGGAACAATAGACCTGTTAACTGGCAGTGACCACTACAGCAAATTTGTGCAGGGAATGACAACGATGATGATTTCTCCCTGCTAAGCACAGCTGGTGGTCACATGATATTCGGCCAACTTCCCAGAAGTGATGGAAGTGATTGCGAGGGAAGTGACATTGTGAGCCAGTCTAAGCCAATGTGTTGTTATGAGTAGGCCTCGTGTACAGTGATCTTCGTGCACACCCAGTTTCTGTGTTGATATCCTCCTCATTCTTGGCGTTCTGAGGTCATATTCTTAAGCCTATGAAAGTTCGGCCTCTCACATGTTACTTATTTCTAACTCTTAGGTCTTCTAGTCAGGTTTCTGATTATATCAACAATTACTATAACGAAAATGTACCTAGACTAATTAATGTACTTTTTAGATTATTTCTGTACAGGTATTCTCTCCACGATTTGATTAATATTAATTTTATGTTCTATTTTTATCCGTTTTCTTCATTGTCTCAGAATATTAGTAAAATGGAGAACAAAATGCCTAAGAGGCAGGATTTTGTTCTTTGTGTTACATAAAGCAATAAGAAGCTCCCTTGTCTTGCCGGGTTAATAAATGCGCTACTGATTTGACAATGATAAGAACGCTTTGTTTTTTTTCTAATGAAAGGTTACACTAACAGGTACTGGACATTATACACACAAGAATTAGTAATGAAACAAACTGTCGATAGAACTGGATGTATCAACGACAATGAAACCTGGCAATGTATCACCATAGATTCTGCAAGAAGAGGAAAGTTTGCTCGAACCACCAGCTAAAATCCAAGTCAATGGTCAGAGAATATTTGCCAGAGAATATGAAAAACGGGAACTTTAGTCCCTACATTTAAGAAAAGAGACAGACGGGAAGTCTTGAACTAATGACAGGTTTTACTGGCATCATACCATGCCATGTAAGAGTGAGAATAATGACAGGTTTCACTGACATCATACCATGCCATGTAAGAGTGAGAATAATGACAGGTTTCACTGACATCATACCATGCCATGTAAGAGTGAGAATAATCACATGGAAAGAAGTAGAACACTTTGAGAGACGTGGTCTTATGTACAGACCAGCACGGGTTCACAAATGGCAAATCACTGCATAACAGTCTAATGGACCTCTATAACAGAAACAGAATTAAGATTGGAGAGAAAGCGATAGGTAGATTGACGTTTAGTTGACTGCAAAGATACTATACTAGTAAAGATACAGTCAATGTAATCTTTGATCAATGCAGAACAGTGTTCTGCATTGATCAAAGATTACTTTAGAGGAAAGAAAAAAAGAGTGATTGCCTCTGAAGAAATGTTAAAATGGTATAGAGCAACAAGCAGGGTTGAGCAAGGATCAGTATTAGGACCAATACTGTGGTTGATGATATTCCAGATAAGCTTTTGTCAGCTGTATCCCTGCTTAATAATATAAAACTAATTAGGAAAATAAAAACATATGAAGAGAGGGAAAAGCTGTAAATGAATCTCGACAAGCTACAAGATGGTTCATGAGGGGAAATGCTTGAACTAAGCTCCAGAAAATGCTGGAGAAGAAAGCCTTACGAATGAGCAAAGTGCCTGGCGCACACCAGCCATATAACCTTTGAAAACAATCTTCATCTGGCAATTCTAGGAGTAAAGTCAAGAACCTCAGCAGTCATTAAGAGCCCGTTATACAATACATACAAGACCATCATGGATTATACAGCATTTGCGTAGACCCAACATCCTAAAAAGAATAAGAAACTAGAGAAAGGACAGAGGTATGTAAACTGGCTGGTCCCAGAGCTGAGACGTATGATTTACGAGTAGGAAATGTGTTCCCTTTTCAAAGGTTATTTCTTGTTAGCCTTAACACATAAAGACATAACTATTATCCCAGCAATTAATAATTATTCAGGTCCTGAAGAAAACAATTAAGTAACATTACTCTCACGAGGGTCATGGTTATCAAACAAGTAGAGCTAAAAATTAAGTACCCGACAGCGATAAATGGTTTTCAAGGATAATTAAAGATAACGAGCGTGTTTAATGTATCCACCCAAACTGGTGTTGTGTCACAGGTGTGGAAGATGGCTAATATAATTCTTATATTTACATCAGGGGGTAAATCAGTTCCATCAGATTACCGTCCAATAAGCCTGGCGTCTATAGTAGGCAAATTATTAGAGTGAAGTATAGCCGATATTATTAAAAGTCGCCTTAATGAGCATAATCTGATTAACGAGTCTCAGCATGGATTCACAGGACGTCGTTCCTGCCCGACAAATTTACTGACATTCTTTACTGGAACATCTGATGCAGTGGACACTGATAAAAAAAATGACATTATTTATATGGGTTTCAGAAAAGCTTCGATAAAGTACATCACAAAATACTGTTAATTAAAATTGGCAGCTCATGGTATAAGAGGTAATGTTCTAACATGGATCGAGGCATGGATGAGCTACATAAAGCAGAGTCTGCATTAATGTGGTCCAGTCACAAGTGACATTCTGCGACAAGATGACAGGAGTGAGACAGGAGAGTGAAGAATGGGTAGATTGCATATTTTTGGACTACAAACAAGACTCTCGTCACAGTATCGCACAAGAAAGTCGTATAAAAAGTAGAGGAGTAGGCATGAATAGATCAACGAATGATTAATAGGAAGGAAACAACAAGGGACTGCCCAGGAAGAAGTGTCGGAACGGGTACTTGTGACGAGTGGTTTTCCACAAGGATCAGTACAAGGACTATTACTATTTCTTGTATACGTGAATGACAATGGAGTGGATAAAGTCACAGGTATTCCTCTTGACAGATAATGGGAAACAAAGGAGGAGAATACATCAAATGAAACCATAAAAATTTTTAAAGGCATCTGGACAGGCTGCAGATGCTAGAATTCAACCCCAGCAAATGCAGATTTATGATGGTTAGGAATAAGCAAAAAATTCATGTGCGGAGTACAGGCTCTGAGGACAAAGGTTGCAAAATCCTCATTCAGAGAGAAGCGCCTCAGTGTGAGCAGTCTACTGAGTATTTCTCCTGAGGTGCAGAAAAATGTACGTCTGGCAAATCTAAGTTTATCTTTCACTACCCTGAACAAGAAGTCTTCACGACAATGTATGCAACATATAACAGGCTAATATTGGAGTATGCAGCACCAGCATGGAACCCTAACCTTGTTAAGCATGTCAGGAAGCTACAGAAAGTGCAGAGCTTAACAACAAGACTAGTCCCGCAGCTAAAAGGTGTGTATTATGTGAGCGAAGGAGCTAAACCTGATGACATTAAACAAGGACTAGGGGTGATATGATAAGAACGTAAAAAAATACTGAGAGGAAGTGACAGGGTGAACAGAGATAGATTATTCGAGAGACAGGAAACAGGAACACGACAGCACTGCTGGAAGCTGAAAATACCTAGCATAAAAAAGAGGTACAATAAGTTTGTTGAAGCTGGAGAGAGTGAACCCAGTAGAGGCTAGTGAGTAAATACTCACACTCCTCCTCCCTCCACACACACACACACACACACACACACACACACACACACACACACACACACACACACACACACACACGAGGGATAGGAAACTTGGAGAGCTATGTATGAGGAGGTGGTTTGGTAAAACTATTTGACAGTATGTCAAGAACACAATAAGATAGAGATCGAGAGAGAGATTGAGAGACATGGAGAGAGAGAGAGAGAGAGAGAGAGAGAGAGAGAGAGAGAGAGAGAAAGAGAAAGAGAAAGAGAGAGAGAGAGAAAGAGAGAGAGAGAGGACAAAAGACAAGAAAAGTAGGCCTGTCATTTACCAGACGCACATCTGGGATAAGTGAAACAGAATATATGAACCCCAAGAACTGATCTTTGAATACCTCTTGAAATTAAACGTTGAGGGATGAATGACAATGGAGATCATGAACTGGAAGGAAAGTCATGAACTGGAAGGAAAGTCATGAACTGGAAGGAAAGTCACGAACTGGAAGGAAAGTCACGAACTGGAAGGAAAGTCATGAACTGGAAGGAAATTCATGAACTGGAAGGAAAGTCACGAACTGGAAGGAAAGTCATGAACTGAAGGGAAGTCATGAACTGGAGGAAAGTCATGAACTGGAAGGAAAGTCATGAACTGGAAGGAAAGTCATGAACTGAAGGAAAGTCATGAACTGGAGGAAAGTCATGAACTGGAAGGAAAGTCATGAACTGGAAGGAAAGTCATGAACTGGAAGGAAAGTCATGAACTGGAGGAAAGTCATGAACTGGAAGGAAAGTCATGAACTGGAAGGAAAGTCATGAACTGGAGGAAAGTCATGAACTGGAAGGAAAGTCATGAACTGGAGGAAAGTCACGAACTGGAAGGAAAGTCATGAACTGGAAGGAAAGTCATGAACTGGAAGGAAAGTCATGAACTGGAGGAAAGTCACGAACTGGAAGGAAAGTCATGAACTGGAAGGAAATTCATGAACTGGAGGAAAGTCACGAACTGGAAGGAAAGTCATGAACTGGAAGGAAAGTCATGAACTGGAAGGAAAGTCATGAACTGGAAGGAAAGTCATGAACTGGAAGGAAAGTCATGAACTGGAAGGAAAGTCATGAATATGATGATGAAGCAAGTAGCCAGAAAATGTAAGGAGACAGAGAAAAAATTTATACTCAGAAGATAAGGAAATAACAAGAACAAAATAAAGGAAAGATGTATTGTAGAAAAATGTACTAAAGTATGGAAGAACGCGAATGATATATGAGAATATAGAAACAAGCAGAGAATATAAGAAACCAGTGGAACTGCAGAAGACCTACTGGCCCAAGCTAGGCAGGTCCAAGTCACACCCATTTAAGAAGGAAGTCAGAAACGAGTATGTTAAGGAGAGAGGTTGAGCAACAAATTGAGAATGACATAGAAATAAGAATCAAGTCTGGACAGATACTCGTAGTCAACTTCATCAAAAGAAATTTATTAATAAAAACCAGGTAATCCAGCTAAGAATGTAATTAAGATTATAATCAAAAAGAAGCGCTAAGCCACAAGGACTATACAACAATGTAATTAAGAGATCTCTCTAGTCAGACAGAGAAATCTGTGTTTTAAAGGAAACAGCTGTTTTCCGTGGAAACAGGAAAATGTGAGAGCGCCACATGCAAAGAGAACTCCAACAGTTACTGGACATTATGCATACAAAAGAGGAAGATGTAAAACACTCCTGAGTGAGCTGGATACATCAGTGGCAATAGGACCTGACAAGTTGTCACCAGGAAGTCTGAAAGAGGGAGCAGAACCATTGTTTGAACCTCTAGATAAAATCTCTTTGATATGTGACAGCGGCCAGAGATAAGGACGACAGTGACTGTTGTCCTAATATTTTAGACAAGAGACATAGAAAACGTTAACTGTCAACCAGTCTGACTGACATTCATATTACGTAAGAGAATGTGACAGCAGAGTGGTAGAGCGTTTGTACAGAAGAATCTTTATAAACAATTACCTGCACAGATTTTAAGATAGGAAATTTCGACTTAGAAACTTGAAATCAAGACATATGTGCAACATCTGGGTATCTTTATTGTAGACGTTTCGCCATCCAGTGGCTTTATCAATACAAATTCCAGGACATAACTTGAAGACAATAAAACTATGTACAGAAGATGAGGTAATCAGTCCCTCAACCTAGGAGTAGGTGCGAAGAGCACCATAGTCGTGGAGATTCTGAAGCAGAAGAAAGGATCCTGGCGCTTATATAGTAACGTCAGGTGTAGCAGACGAGGGCATAGTCACTGGTAGGCGGGATTCCCCAGTGGAAGTAGGTCCTTCCCAAAGAGATGGGTTAGTTGTAGTAGTAGTTGTCGTAGTCGTGAAGGTTATGTACATGTCCTCAGAATCAAGATTCCATGATGTTGCAGTGTCTGACAAGTTGTACAAGAATGGCATCTGCTAGAAAAATGACAGGATGGATAATGAGAACCTTCAAAACTAGGGAGGCCAAGCCCACGATGACACTCTTCAGGTCACTTGTTCTATCTAGGCTGGAATATTGCTGCACTCTAACAGCACCTTTCAAGGCAGGTGAAATTGCCGACCTAGAAAATGTACAGAGAACTTTCACGGCGCGCATAACGGAGATAAAACACCTCAATTACTGGGAGCGCTTGAGGTTTCTAAACCTGTATTCCCTGGAACGCAGGAGGGAGAGATACATGATTATATACACCTGGAAAATCCTAGAGGGACTAGTACCGAACTTGCACACGAAAATCACTCACTACGAAAGCAAAAGACTTGGCAGACGATGCACCATCCCCCCAATGAAAAGCAGGGGTGTCACTAGCACGTTAAGAGACCATACAATAAGTGTCAGGGGCCCGAGACTGTTCAACTGCCTCCCAGCACACATAAGGGGGATTACCAACAGACCCCTGGCAGTCTTCAAGCTGGCACTGGACAAGCACCTAAAGTCAGTTCCTGATCAGCCGGGCTGTGGCTCGTACGTTGGTTTGCGTGCAGCCAGCAGCAACAGCCTGGTTGATCAGGCGCTGATCCACCAGGAGGCCTGGTCACAGACCGGGCCGCGGGGGCATTGACCCCCGAAACTCTCTCCAGGTAAACTCCAATACCGACAAGATGAAATTAAGACACATGTGCAACATCTGGGTATCTTTATTGTATACCATTCTTGTACAACTTGTCAGACACTGCAACATCATGGAATCTTGATTCTAAGGACATGTACATAACCTTCGCGACTACGACAACTACTACTACAACTAACCCATCTCTTTGGGAAGGACCTACTTCCACTGGGGAATCCCGCCCTCGTCTGCTACCCGTCCCATTTCCACCTGACGTTAGTATAAGCTTCAGGCGCCTTGCTTCTGCTTCAGAATCTCCACGACTACGATGCTCTTCGCACCTTCTCCAAGGTTGAGGGACTGATTACCTCATCTTCTGTACATAGTTTTACTGTCTTAGAATTTGTATTGATAAAGCCACTGGATGGCGAAACGTCTACAATAAAGATACCCAGATGTTGCACATGTGTCAGTTTCATCTTGTCGGTATTGTATACCATTCTTACACGACTTACAAACTTGTTACAGGACTGTGATAAAGAAGAAAGGCAGCAGAGAAAAGGCTGGGTGGACTGCTTGGGAGAAAGCATTTGATACTGTACCTCAAAGGAGGCGCAAGTTAGAATAATAAGGAGTGTGCTATAGTGTATCAAACAGTAACTAACTTGAGAAGAGTAGAAAAGAATTAATGGCTCAAGAGGAAATGTTGAACGAGGAAATGCGACAACCAAAGTTCCTCAAGGATTGATGTTGGGACTGGTATGTGGGGATGACATTTCACAAGGTTGTGGGTATTACAACCCAGGAACAATAAGGCCTGTTATCCTGGTTGTAAAGGGGAGCGAGGAGCAGAACACTGCTGAATGACTTTGAAATATATTTTCCTTCACCAAGAGCGATAGTAAGTATTTACATGTACTTTATATACAGTTGGAAATGTATATGTACAACACGGTTAATCAAAGGCCAAGACACAGCCTGGAGACAGAATGGATATCTGTGCTCAACCAGCTCTAGAATGGAAATGACAGGGGTGGAGAGGTGAGTGGTGACCACGACACCTCCACAACTGCCAGACCCACCTTCTCATTGGCTGAACCTGGGTACTGATCGGACGATGGAGCCCCAGCATTCGACCCTTAGTACCTGGTTCGCTGGTTGGGGAGGTAGCATTTCAATGAAGGTGTGTACATGAGCCGAATAAAGGTTACAAACTCTTTGCAAGCCACAGTGGGCCAGATGTATCCCTGTTTCCTTCTGATGTATGACTGAGGAGAATAAAAATACATGAGGGCAGGGAATGTTTGTTGACTGATTTGGACAAATTACAAGATTGTTTGGATATGTGCTTTGTTGAATCCAAACCCTGCAAATAGATAATTATGAAGATTTAGGAAGGAGCAAGTAGACCGGAAACTAAGTTAAGGCTAGGGTGCCAAAGACTGCAGGTTTCACTCAAGAAAAACAGCAAGGAGTGAGCATAGTGCCAGATATATTTTCGGAGGCACACCTTAGCCAAATAAAATTTGTAGTTAATGTTCGCTCGGAAATCTAAGAGTAGCCTTCAGGAATATCAACAAAGAATCAGTCATAACATTTTAAATATATATCAGGTATAACTGGAGACTGATTCAGTAACATGAAATCCACACCTGAGAGAGATCGTTAGGAAAATGGGGAAGGTGCAAAGGAATGCAACGAGGTTAGTGATAGAGCAATGGAAGATGAGCAATGATGAGAAGCTAAACAAACTAAACATGATGACAACAGAAGACAAAAAACGAGGGATTACCAATGAAGGGAAGGACAGAACAGATAGAGAAAACCGGACAGATTTTTTTCAAGAAGTTTTCCGGGTACAATCGGTAAAGGAAATGATGAGAGAGAAAATGATAGAACTTGGGCTAACAGATAAATCATTCCGGGCTGAGAGAAAAATGAGAAAGAAAAGTTTTACGAAGACGATACTAGGAAAAAGATGGACAAGATGTAAGAAAAAGAAAACTGTATACGGAGAATCATTAAGCGTGCAGGAAACTGAGAGGGAGAGGGAAAATCAGCAAATTTTCAGAGGTTCGGAAAATACTCCTTAGACAAGCGACACTCAGTCAAAGAGACCCTTGTTAGAGGCATCACGACACTACCATTTATACCCAGATACAACAGAACGGAAAAGGAGAGGGAACAGTTGAGGGGCCGAGTAAAAGATCGACAAAAACATGAATCTGAAACATACGAAGGGTGTTAAAAGGGAAGAGCGAGAGCAAGGACCTAATACCCAACACTAAGGAAGCTAATCTTCAGGTCAACCACCTCGCTCAACCTAACATCACTAACCAACCCCAGGCTGTCTTCTCTCAGCTCATTACTTAGCTGCAAGGAATACAAAGCTTGCAAAGTACTAAACATGGCAGGAAAACGTAGAGAGAATATCAAACAAAAGTGAGAAATTAAAAGAACTAATAACAGAGATAACACCACATATCGTGGTTCCCATAGATAAGAAACTAAAGTGATAACAGTGTTGTGTCAAGATATCAAATTCTGAAAAAAGAAATAGTAGGAAGAGAATTTAATAATCCCTTTACCGGGTACGTCCGAGAAAATGAAGAATTCGAATGTGTTTACTATGAGTCAATAGAGTAAGCTTATCTCACTGTAAGCAAAATGAGCCCATGTAAATGGCTTTCTAAAAATGTTTGTTTGTTCGATTACCAAAATTAGACGCCAATAAATTTATGGGCCAGCCCGGTAAGGCTTGCAAATGTTGCAATGTTAAACACCAAGTATTTTTTCTAATTTATTAGGCAAATTAACAAAATAAAAAAAACATAAATGGAACTTATTTCTAAATATTTCTAAATTTTACAATAACTATAAAAATGAAAGGAAGATCAACATTTAGACATTGCCAAAGGATAAAACTTGCAATTCCCATTTTCATGAATTTGCTGAGGAAGAACAGTCATTCTAGATGACTGTTTCATAGAATGAAAGTTCATAAAGCAATTTCTTCCCTTCTTGATGCATAGATTTACTTTGCTTGTGACACAGGCAAAAGAGGATGTGACTACATCTTGCATGCAACCTTCTTGCCACTCACTGGCCAATGACTTAGTATTGGATTACACATTCACACTGTGCAAGTTGGTACTGCTTGACAAATCACGATCATCGCTGTCAACACTGGAAGTATGACTCACGAAATCGTAATGACACGATTGCAAACAAACAATACCACGGGTGGAAGTATACTTGCTGAAGGGTTATGGAGTTGTTCTCATGTTGCAGCATCTAAACTTTTAAGAATATATAAACATAGGAAAGAAGGAACACTGCAGCAGGCCTACTGGCCAACCCAAGGCAAGTCCAAGTCTCTCACCGGCTTAAGCCAATGACTCAACCTAGTCAGAGCAGGTCACATTCACTTAAGGAGCACGGCATCTGACCTAGTAGCACAAGTTAGTCAGTTCCAACTCACACCCACCCATACCCACTCATGTATTTATCTATTTTTAAAACTGCACAACATCTTCGCTTCTATGACTATTACAACCCAGGATTCCAAATGGCCTGTTACCCCGGGTGTAATGGGAGCAAATAAACACAGTAGAAAAAGTTTAGACTTATATTATCCTTCACCAATTTATAACAGCAATATGTACACTATGTACAGTGATAAGTATAGTGCACTCCACGGTAAGCAAAGCAGAAATAGAAGCCACAAGATAGCAGACCGTGCTTCAACCAGCTCTAGAATGGGAATGACAAGGGCAGACAGGAGAGTGGTACCCACATAACCTCTGCGATTGCCAAAACCATCTTCTTATTGGCTAGAACCTGGTCACTAGTTGAACGACGGGGCCCCATCATCAACTCTTAGCAACCTGGTTCGCTGGTTGGGGGAGATAGCCTGTAAATGAGGGTGTGTACATGCGCCGAATAAAGGTTACGTACTCTTTGCATGCCACACCCCCACCCCGAGAAGGCTCAGGATTAGGCTGCCACCTCCCAGTGGTAACCGTGCCGCCATGGCACAAAATAATGGGACCGCCTTTCCTCTCCACCATCCAACTCTTAGATAGAGCTCAGCTTTTCTCGTGACCAAAAGCCAAACCCTAAACTTAGAGTGAGACAGCAGTCAGACAGGCTAGCATAGGTCCAAGATACAGGCGGACGGTAGCCCGCATCCCCTCACTAAAAAAAAAAACCCACACCAGGGGATAAAAAAAAAAGAGCATGAAAAGGGGTTACCACAAATAACATCCTAACCTAAATAAAATATTATACTCTAGATAAAGAGTCTGCCAACATATTTTCTTTGCCGGCAATATATTTAATGGACAGATTATAGGGTTGCAGCCTTAGCGTCCAGTGCATAAGCCTTGTGTTGTGGTTCTTCATGGCTTGGAGATATACTAGAGGATTGTGATCACTGTAGACTGTGACCACCTGCGATGTCTGGCCCACATAAACATCGAAATGCTCCAAAGCCAGTACCAGCGCGAGGGCTTCTTTTTCAATGGTAGAGTAAGCCCTCTGATGTGGCTGGAACTTGGCTGAAAAGTATGCTACAGGCTGCAACTCGTTGTTCCCGATTTGTAATAGTACTGCCCCAACCCCAGACTCACAAGCATCAACCTGTAATGAAAAAGGTTTGGAGAAGTCTGGAGACAAGAGAATGGGTGCAGTGCACAATAGTCTTTTTGCTTTATTAAAAGCAGTGTTACAGTCTGAGGTCCAATTAAAGGGAACTTTTTGACTGGTAAGAGAGGTAAGAGGGGCTACAATATCTGAGAAATTCCTATCATGAGGAACTGGATAATCTTTAATAGAAAGAACTTTAGCAAGTTTAGGTGCAACTTTACCACTACCTACTTCATGGCCTAGAAAAGTGACAGTGGCCTGGCCAAAGGAAGATTTAGATAAATTAACTGTTAAATGGGAACTCTTAAAGGTCTCAAACAGAGCCTTAAGTCTAAGTAGGTGTTGATCCCAAGTATCAGACACCACAACAATATCATCTAGGTACGCTGCCGTGCCTTCAAGTCCTTTAATAGCCTGATGGATAAGTTTCTGGAATGAAGAGGGGGAATTTTTCATTCCGAAGGGTGTAACTGTGTATTGATAATGTCCTCCTGGAATTACGAAGGCAGAGATTTCCTTCGCCTTATCTGTCAAAGGTACCTGATAGTAGCCTTTAAGGAGATCTAATTTGGACACAAAAGTCGCCTTACCCACAAAGTCAATTACGTCATCCAGACGAGGAAGAGGGTAAGCATCTGTAATTGTGACCTCGTTCACCTTACGGTAGTCTGTACACATACGAAACCCTCCATCAGCCTTCTTCACAAGGATGCACGGTGAAGCCCATGGACTACACGACTCCTCCACTAAACCATGCTTTAACAAAAATTCTACTTCCTGCTGAAGTAGCCTTTGCTTTTCAGGATTAGCTCTGAAGGGGGAGAGTTTAATTGGTTTAGAGTTTCCCACATCTACATCATGGTAACCTAACGTACATTTTTTCGGCACATCCGAAAAAATATTAGGATATGACTGTAGAAGCTCAGTTAAATTTGTTGCTTGCGTTTCAGATAATCTCTCCATTAAAGGGCTAGGATCCTTGAGGAGGACAGAATTTGAAAGTTTAATATTAATTTCAGAGATAGAGTGCAAAGAGTCAGAGTCGTCCTCAGAGGTAGAGGACAGAGTCATTACTGGGACTATCTGGTGTATGGAAGTACTTTAACTGATTAATGTGGTAAGTTTTAGATTTTGAGGTCTTATCAATGGGAGCTACCACATAATTTACATCAGATAATCTACTTACAATCTGCATAGGTCCCGTAAATCTAACTTTCAAGGTGTGGCCAGGTATAGGTTCCTGCACCAACACCTTGTCTCCTGGATGGAAGGAGCGGAATTGTGCACTTCTGTCATACCTCTGTTTCATCTTGCTTTGAGCTGTCTTTAGGTTAGCCTTGGCTAACTGACGTGCCACCTGCAACCTTGAAGACGGATTGTAGAGTGTTGAACTAACGTCTTCTCCCATCCATCCTTCTTTGAGCACCCGAAGAGGACCTCGTACATTGTGCCCAAAGATCAGCTCAAAAGGACTATACCCTGTAGACTCTTGCACCGTTTCTCGTACTGAGAACAGCAACAAAGGTAGTGATTCATCCCAGTCTGTAGGGAAGTGCACGCAAAAACTTCTCATCATTGTTTTTAATGTCTGATGGAATCTTTCCAAGGCGCCTTGGGACTGAGGATGATAGGCAGTGGATAAGTTGTGGATTATCCCTAACCTAGTTAATACTTCCCTAAATGCTTTGGCAGTGAAGTTAGTACCTTGATCACTTTGAATAGTTTTAGGAATGCCAAAACAAGAAATGAATTTTGTTAAAGCTTTGAGAATAGCTTTAGTATTAATACTATGCATTGGAATTGCTTCAGGGTATCTGGTTACTTTATCCATAATCGTAAATAAACACTGATTTCCAGATTTTGACCTAGGTAGTGGACCTACACAATCTATAATTAAATCTGCAAAAGGTTCTCCATCAGCAGGTATAGGTTGGAGAGGTGCAGGTTTAATGGAATGTCCAGGTTTTCCAACTTGCTGACATTCTCGGCAACACCTAATATGATTCTTCACATCTTTCTTTAATTTTGGCCAATAAAATTCTTTTGTGATTCTATACAAGGTTTTTGTAATTCCTAAGTGACCTCCTAATGACGTATTATGAGCTATATTTAATATTTGAGGTCTATACTTTGTTGGAACCACTAACCTGTTAAACAATTGCCGGCCCTCTATCTCCTTACCAGTCTCAGTGCAGATCAAATAATCGTTTTTAACTTCATACTTGACCGGATGACCCAAAGAGGATTTACCCATGGCTGCCTCAAAAGCGAATTTTAAAGAAGGGTCCTTTCGTTGTTCCTCCCGGAAGGACAGTCCCTCGGGCATGGAAACAGAGACATCTGGCAATCCTGCAACCTGGGAATAGGAAGGCTTGATCGGGGTCTGTTCACTTGATTTACGAGGCTCCGGCCGGTGTGCCTCGTAAAACAACGTGGCTATTCCGAGATCGGAGTCGTCCAAGGATAGGTCAACGTTCTCTCCAGACAACCCTTGGGATGTTGCCCGAGTTATGGCCAACACCGGAGAAGAATTAATCATTATAGGTTCAGGACACGAACTAACAGTAGTAATGTTATTACCCAGTAATAACACTGCATCTTTCATGGGGAATCCTTTTGAGACACCTACAGTCAAGTACCCAGTGTAATATTTGCACTGTACTTAAATTTTATGCAAAGGAACAGAATATATAGCTCCTCCAAATGCTTCCAATAAAACAGAGGAATTCAAAGAAGTATTCTCT
This sequence comes from Cherax quadricarinatus, assembly GCF_038502225.1. Taxonomy (NCBI): domain Eukaryota; kingdom Metazoa; phylum Arthropoda; class Malacostraca; order Decapoda; family Parastacidae; genus Cherax; species Cherax quadricarinatus. The sequence continues at coordinate 26,756,725 of NC_091350.1, read as the reverse complement.
GAAAGGGGTAATATTCCCTCTCTTACAAGTGAGCAATATGCTCCAGTATCTCTAAAGGTCTTTACCTTAGTTGTTTCTGAGTTTTCCTGAAGGGAAATAAGACTTTTGCAATAATGAGGGGCCATACCTTTTTCTACTTCTCTAGGGGACATGTTACTAGGGATATTAGAGATTTTCCCAATGGGTTGGGGTTTATGGGGGCAGTTGGAACTGATGTGACCTACTTTATTGCACCTGAAGCAGAAGACAGGCTTGCCCTTTACTCCCTGTTGACGTTGCAAATGGTGTCGTTCTGGCTGGTGTCTCTCTGGATACTGTTGTCGAGATGCACCATGAGTAGTTTGCCTCTCCGCAGGTGGACCATATGTTGAGAAGCGTGGCTCACCAGGTGACTTGGTTGGCTGACGTAGACGTTCTCCCTCCGGCTGGCACTTCATTCTCCAAGGTTGACGATCTCTGCTGATGCCAGGCTGTTGAAAAGAGAGACGGGACCGCTCGGACAAGGAGCGGTTAGTTTCGAAGGTATCAGCCAACCTGGCTGCCTCCAATGCAGTGGTTAAGTCACGATCCTGCAGAAAGACTCGAACCTCTGGTCCCACAGACTCCAGCAGGTTATCAATCAGAATAAGCTGCACCAGATCCTCAAAGGTAGAGACACCACTTGCTTTATACCAGCTGGTAAAAGCTTTGGTTTGCTGTCTCACAAAGTCGACTAGGGATTGACCAAGCTGCCGCCTGCTTAATTTAAATGCTTTTCTATATTTGGCTGGGATACATGTATATGCTCCCAACACTGTGGTCTTCACTACTTGATAATCAGAGAATTCAGCGTCCTTTAATACTGACGTAAATTCCTGTGCCTTACCCGATAATGCTGTATGAACCAACGATGCCCAATGCTGTTCCGGCCACCTCAAGGCTCGAGCCTGATTTTCGAAGCTTTCGAAAAATTGCTCTGGTTCGGCCTCATTGAAGCGGGGAACAAACTGTACTGCTTTCTGTAAACTAAAATTATTTACAGAATGCGAAAACTGCCTCCTTTCTCTTTCCCTATCAAATTCTTCCCTTGCAAAAGCTCTCTGTTCCCTAGTTTGCTCAAGATTGATTTTTGCCAGCTCAAGTGCCAACGACGCTGATTCACTTTGAGACAACCCAGCTGCACTATACTGACCATTTTGCTCCATAGGTGTATCATCTTCCTCCTGCGAGAACATAGTAGTTTTTGCCATAGCTCCCGTAGAGGGAGGAGTCTGATGTGCCATCTCTTCTTCTATAAGTTTGTCAGCAATCAGTGAACGCAGTTGCGCAGCTGTGAGAGTGCGTTTGTATGTAATGCCAATGGAACGAGCAATTTGCCAACAACGCTGTAGGGACAATTTAGGGAGGTTATGCAAAGTATATGCCGACACCAGACGTCTGACTCGTCTAGGTGGCATAAGTTATTCGCTATGCACAGTACGATTGCAGAATACCCCAACGTAACACGTTAATTTGCAGAACACGCTTAGCTATGCACAGTACGATTGCAGAATACCCCAACGTAGCACGTTAATTTGCAGAACACGCTTAGCTATGCACAGTACGATTACAGAATACGCATACAAGCAAAGCTGACTGCAAAATTCTCCACACCGAACAGGCTAATAACAACTGACACGCAAAATTTGTAAAGCAATGCCAGACAGCAAGCTGCACAATGTTCCTGCTACGAGCTTCACCCTAAGCTCAACCGTTTCTCTAAGTCCAGCTCAAATCCCGGACAGGCCCCCATATTACAACCCAGGATTCCAAATGGCCTGTTACTCCGGGTGTAATGGGAGCAAATAAACACAGTAGAAAAAGTTTAGACTTATATTATCCTTCACCAATTTATTACAGCAATATGTACACTATGTACAGTGATAAGTATAGTGCACTCCACGGTAAGCAAAGCAGAAATAGAAGCCACAAGATAGCAGACCGTGCTTCAACCAGCTCTAGAATGGGAATGACAAGGGCAGACAGGAGAGCAGTACCCACATAACCTCTGCGATTGCCAAAACCATCTTCTTATTGGCTAGAACCTGGTCACTAGTTGAACGACGGGGCCCCATCATCAACTCTTAGCAACCTGGTTCGCTGGTTGGGGGAGATAGCCTGTAAATGAGGGTGTGTACATGCGCCGAATAAAGGTTACGTACTCTTTGCATGCCACAATGACGGTACTCGGGAGTTTTTTCCACTCATTCACAACTCTGTTACCAAACCAGTGCTTTCCTATATCCTTCCTGAAACTGAATTTTTCCAACTCAAAACCATTGCTGCGAGTCCTGTCTTGGCTAGATATTTTCAGCACGCTATTTACATTCCCTTTATTAATTCCTGTTTTCCATTTATAAACCTCGATCATATTACCCCCTAATTCTACGCCTTTCTAGAGAGTGCAGATTCAGGGCCTCAGTCTATCCTCATAGGGAATATTTCTGATACATGGGATCAACTTTGTCATCCTCCTTTATACATCTGCAAGGTCTGCGCTTCAGACCTTGCAGAGACAGAGACGTCAAGGTGAAAGCCTTCACTGGTATGTACATGCAGACAAACAATTAAGAGTGTCTTAGTTTGAAGAGTAAGTTCATCATGAAGGTCTTCATCAGGGTATTCCTTGATTCTAATTCCTCTCCTGACTACTTTGCTTTATTGTCTGGTCTAGCGTCTTCCTCATCCTCACTTGACACAAGTGCCTTCAGTGGCAAGTTCTCATCACCACTATCAAGTGACACAAGTTCCTTCAGTGGCAAGTTCTCATCACCACTATCAAGTGACACAAGTTCCTTCAGTGGCAAGTTCTCATCACCACTATCAAGTGACACAAGTTCCTTCAGTGGCAAGTTCTCATCACCACTATCAAGAGATTCCAGGTCAACTGGTTTTCAAATAAAATAATATTGACAACGTCTCTTATAGTAGTAAAATATAAGAACTCTTAAATCTGTAAAATAAAAAAAAATCGGAAGAATAAACAGACGTAACATAATTATTTTTTATTAACACGGGCCGTGTCCCGCCGTGGCGGGTATTACGCAGGGCATTGTACGAAAGTGTATATAAAACGCTCCATATATGTCAGTTTACGGGATTTATTCTGAAACCAGATGCGTATTAATCCCGAAGCGTACCAGAACAGGACAGGAACAGGAGAGGTGTGTGTTTTAGTGAGTACTGGAAGCGCAGCGGCTGGAACGACTTGTGATAAAATGTCTCGTTTGTTGTGTGAGAAGGGATGGTAATTTTGGGTTATTTTATTGGTTTTGGTGCTCTCATGTATATCTTTAAAGCCCTGTTTAAGTTATGGGAGAGTAATAGTGTAGTGTGTTGCCTGCAGGTTAAATGGCCGGTTGAAGGGAATAGGGGGGGGGTGTCATGGTGCCTCCCTGTTTATGTTTGTTTTCTACTCACTAGTACTATAGACTTGGAGGGCGTATAATTCGGCTGTGGAAGGAAGGCTGGGTAGGGGTCGTTTTAGGAATAGCTGGAGATAGGGAGTAAAAAGAGGTATTATGGTGAGGGCCTTGGATTTCCAGCAAAAGTGTATGAGCGTGTTAGATTGGAGAGAGTGGAGGTAAATGGTTTTATGATTTAATAAGCTGTTGGAGTGTGAGCTTAAAAACATTTGTGAAGGAATTCAGAACAATCGGTTAGCCGGACTTGAGTCCTGGAGGTGGAAAGTACGATGGTGGAGATATGTAGCCATTTTTCAACTGTAGTAACGGCACGTCTGTGGCAAGTGAGGAATTCGAATTAACTTGTAATAAACAACTTTCAATTTAAGAGCCGCGGTTCAAGCCTCTCGCCCACCCTTCTGTTTATATATATATATATATATATATATATATATATATATATATATATATATATATATATATATATATATATATATATATAATACGAGACATTAGTAGCTTGAAATATCCTCGATATAGACGTGGTAAAAACACTAATTGCACTGAAGTTCATTATCGACACAAATTCTCTCTCATCGTGGCTAAAATTGTTTACCAGTAAAGGACGTTACTGCAATTAGTGCGCTTATCACTGGCAATTTTCTATTTGATAGACGGGAGAGGAAAAAATTATAAGAAAATATACCTTGATAAAACAAAATAAAAATAATAACAAGACGATTCTTGAAGATTGCGAGAGTCAAGATAAATTCGAATCGAAGACGACGAGAGCTGTCGTAAGATGGGAAGGAAGAAGGATGAGGAAGGATGGAAATAACTGGAAAAGGATGGGAAGGAGGGGAAGAGGAGGAATTAAGGCAAGTGGCCCGACCACTTTAGGACATGTGGTACCGAAGTACTGGAGGCGTAGATGGAGATGTATTTCAGAAACACTGACAAAGACGATGTAGAAGGCAACAGGAACTCAGCAGGTGCTGGCTGCATCTTGCTGGATGGATGATTATTGCAACTTGAATGATGACAGGCGGCTGCAGGCGACAAGGAAGGAGCTCATCGTTGATTGGTCAGTTCATAGAGGTTTGGTATTTACCTGGAGTCATGGCGTTGTTTTACGATTCAGTTCCGTTTTCAAGACGTTCAAAACGTTGTAAAGGGAGCAAATTTATACGTGTCAGCAAGTGTTTTTGGCTGGAATCTTCTAGTTGGTCTACAACGGCCTTTAGAATAGTAGAAAGTTCAATTGTACGAAGAGTTCCAGCTGAGCAGGAAGAATCGATGGTAAACTTGACTTTCTTTTCGATGAGGTGAGAATAAAGTTCAGGAAGCAGCATGTCTTGGTGATATTTTTCTGTAGTGTAGAAGTTGATTCCAGTCCATGAAGTATATTTTTTATTATCTTCATCGTTATCATGTCGAGATTCGTGAGATGATGATTTTTTTGCTGTTTTTTCTTTCTTGTTAGGTGTTGTTGAAGGTGGAAGTGAATATTCGTTGTCATCTTCAGTAGACGAATAGGAAGATGTTTCTGGTGGCAAGGCTTCTGATTGGTCGGTTTCAATGAGGAGTGGTGGCGGTGAAGGCTTCTCATTGGACGTTGTTGGAGTGACGTCACTAATTGTTGGTGGTGTTGGATCTGACAATAGTCAGCATAATTAATCTATATGATAATAAAGGTGAACGAACACTGATTTTTGTTACACAAACAGTGACGTAAAGTGTTAAAAGAACCAAGTGTGTTTTTCTTTTGCTATGATTTACAAGAAAGAAATCCTGGGCATCTCACTAGGCCAGCTTCTCGCCTGTGAAGTACACTGGAAATTTCAAAACATAACGCACCCGTAGTTCACCACCATTAAATGAGTCAGTGTTAATAGATGGTCACCATTATAAGGGCCAGGGAACTCAACCTAGTTTAATATTAAAAATGTGTATATAATAACAGAGCAAAAGCAAAACAGCAGAATGATGCAGTGCGCGTGTATCTGTGTGTCCTGGACTAAGAGTTCATGAACAATCTCAAATAAGAACTGAAACTCTTATGATTTTTTCAAATTAGTAAAGAGACTGATGAAGGAACAACATCATTAATAGTTAATGGGGTTTAAAGCCTATCGACGTTACTACGGACCACCACTACGGACCACCACTACGGACCACCACTACGGACCACCACTACGGACCACCACTACGGACCACCACTACGGACCACCACTATGGACCACTATGGACCACCACTACGGACCACCACTACGGACCCAAGGGCGGCCACTTTTGTTTCAGCATTCAGAGTGGCCATCCAGAGAGGAAATTCTTACTGCAGACTTGGCTCACATCTGGTTTCAGAGAAGATACATAATCTTTGATATACTGTACCATTGTATTCATGTTTATGTCAGGAACGGCGATAATTCGCTTTTTCTAAGTAACATACATCAGCAGTGAAGGTTTGAAGCCGATCAGTGGAGGTGTTTAAAAGTTATCACAGTGGAAACCACTCTCACAATTTTTTATTATTCGTAGATCAGCGCCAACACGGCGAAATGCCGATACTAAATTTTCGCTAATTAAAGCACACCAACTTTGAAAGTTTGAAGCCGATCAGAAGAAGCATTTTCCAGTTATGAAATGAAAATCAATATATCACTTTGTTTAATAAAATTAGTAAATGGAGGCTTGACCTTGTAATATTGGAATCCTTCGTTAAACAAAATACTTTAGTGTTGAATAAGGGTTGACTACATTACACAAGTCTTCAGCTGCTTACATTTCCTGCCATAATTTATCTAATATGTCCTGGCATCAGTGCCACTACTACACTTGAGAGAGAAGCCACCAGATACGTTTTCCAAAACATCAATAACGTAGCTAGCATTGGTAGAACAATAATTAATGACAGCTTCTTTGTAGCATCGAGGTTCACCACTTTTTGAGACATGATCCTAAAGGAAGCTCAGCAGACCAATCGAGACTCCTGGTGCTGACAGAATTCCTAGCAATATAAGGGTAGGATGTAGGCGGCGTTTAGCTAATGTAACTACTAGTGCAGTCGTATGTAAGTGTGTATGTTTATTTACGAACAGGAACACACAAATACAATTACACAAATTATCATACATAAGTAACATATGTATAAATTACCTACAATAACCAAAAAAAAGTCAAACAAAATAACTTATTTCCAGTGAAGTCCGTGAGAGTCACAGCAACACATTGTGATGCACTGCAGCACACACGACCCTCTCATGGACTGGGTTGAAGCTTGTCTGTCAGTAAATGAGGATACCTAACAGAGGAAGCATTGTTTCGAGGCAGCTATGATAGCAGTACCTAACACAGTCATGCAAAACTCAGAGGGATTTGACGAAGCTGACAATCACGAAGGAGTTTTTATCTAAGATGCGGTAGTGAGGACCTTGATCACGGTCCCAGGACACTAACGTTCTCTAATATGTCCTAGTGTTGGCTCACGTGTCTTTCTCAACCAGTTTGAGGGAATTATTATTAATGCCAATAAACACTTATGGGCGAAACGTTTCCCTAATAAATCTGTTAAGTGTTGCACATTCGTTTTTACCCAACAGAATCTGCGTATCTTCATATAGTCAGAAGGTAAAGGGATATATGTTTATATAGTCAGGTGGTAGAGGGATATATGTTTATATAGTCAGGTGGTAGAGGGATATATGTTTATATAGTCAGGTGGTAGAGGGATATATGTTTATATAGTCAGGTGGTAGAGGGATATATGTTTATATAGTCAGGTGGTAGAGGGATATATGTTTATATAGTCAGGTGGTAGAGGGATATATGTTTATATAGTCAGGTGGTAGAGGGATATATTCATATAGACAGGTGCTAGAGGATATATATTTATATAGTCGGGTGTCAGAGTGATATATATATATATATATATATATATATATATATATATATATATATATACATATATATACATATATATATATATATATATATATATATATATATATATATATATATATACATATATATATATATATATATACATATATATATACATATATATATACATATATATATATCCATATATATATACAGATATATATATACATATATATATATATATATAGTTAGGTGGTAGAGGGATGTATGTTTATATAGTTAGGCAGTAAAGGGATATATGTTTAGTCAGGTGGTAGATATATATATATATATATATATATATATATATATATATATATATATATATATATATATATATATATACAGACAGGTGGTAGAGAGATGTATATTTATGTAGACAGGTGGTAGAGGGATATATATTTATATAGACAGCTGGTAGAGGGATATATATTTTTCAGGTTAGAGAATACTTTATCAGCGGATCCAAATCAAAAATCAAACTCCAGCGTTAAGTTAATAATAAGGTCTAAACTAAAAGATTATATTAACTAATTCACCTAACTCACATAATCACTCACTAGTGTATCAACATTCTGAGATTTCCTGCCGGAAACTAAGTTACACGCTAATGATTCACTGAAATTCTAATATACTATCAATTTTTTTTTATTTGAGTGTTTACGAAGACGTCGTTGAGTGTGAAGAAACACGTCATCATACAAGTTGACTTAAGTTTACAGCTGAAAGGAAATTATGAATAAAGGAACGAGAGAAAGTAAGTTAACGATGGAGAAACTGCCACGTGGAGTAATGGAATAAGATTATCTTATTTACAAACATTTGATTCCTGAAAATTTCCTCAATGAGATCATGGAAAAATATTGATAAATAATTTATTTGAAGTATATTTTAAGCTGGGATAACTTTGATGTTATTAAAGCATGTTATTCTCGCTCTCCATAAGGAATTACCTTGAAGTAGAATAATGTCAACATAATACTTAAGCTGCTTGTTCACAAATTATTCTCAAATTATCAGTTATATAATTTATTGGACACCTAATATTAATTTATTTCTAAATGTGGCAAGAATTAATAAAACATTTGAATCGGTTTATCATAAAAATAATTTAAACTCTATATATTTTTTTTTCAGTAGATGATTCCTAACTACGATAAATATTTACTGATTTTTATGTAGTGAAAGGAATATATCGCTGAGGTTTTTAAAGTATATAAAAATATTTAGCAAATAAGATTATCGTCAAAACAAACATTATATTTCTTAATGTGAAGAGTTTGTCTTATTGATGTTCCTGTCAGGTTTATATTGATGTTCCTGTCAGGTTTATATTGATGTTCCTGTCAGGTTTATATTGATGTTCCTGTCAGGTTTATATTGATGTTCCTGTCAGGTTTATATTGATGTTCCTGTCAGGTTTATATTGATGTTCCTGTCAGGTTTATATTGATGTTCCTGTCAGGTTTATATTGATGTTCATGTCAGGTAAATATTGATGTTCCTGTCAGGTTTATATTGATGTTCCTGTCAGGTTTATATTGATGTTCTTGTCAGGTATATATTGATGTTCCTGTCAGGTTTATATTGATGTTCCTGTCAGGTTTATATTGATGTTCTTGTCAGGTTTATATTGATGTTCCTGTCAGGTTTATATTGATGTTCCTGTAAGGTTTATATTGATGTTCCTGTCAGGTTTATATTGATGTTCCTGTAAGGTTTATATTGATGTTCCTGTAAGGTTTATATTGATGTTCCTGTAAGGTTTATATTGATGTTCATGTTAGGTTTATATTGATGTTCCTGTAAGGTTTATATTGATTTTCATGTAAGGTTTATTTTGATGTTCCTGTCAGGCTTATATTGATGTTCCTGTAAGGTTTATATTAATGTTCATGTTAGGTTTATATTGATGTTCCTGTAAGGTTTATATTGATGTTCCTGTAAGGTTTATATTGATGTTCCTGTCAGGTTTATATTGATGTTCCTGTCAGGTTTATATTGATGTTCCTGTAAGGTTTATATTGATGTTCCTGTAAGGTTTGTATTGATGTTCCTGTCAGGTTTATATTGATGTTCCTGTAAGGTTTATATTGATGTTCCTGTCAGGTTTATATTGATGTTCCTGTAAGGTTTATATTGATGTTCCTGTCAGGTTTATATTGATGTTCCTGTAAGGTTTCTATTGATGTTCATGTTAGATTTATATTGATGTTCCTGTAAGGTTTATATTGATGTTCCTGTAAGGTTTATATTGATGTTCATCTTAGGTTTATATTGATGTTCAACTTAGGTTTATATTGATGTTCCTGTCAGGTTTATATTGATGTTCCTGTAAGGTTTATATTGATGTTCATGTTAGGTTTATATTGATGTTCCTGTAAGGTTTATATTGATGTTCCTGTCAGGTTTATATTGATGTTCCTCTAAGGTTTGTATTGATGTTCCTGTAAGGTTTATATTGATGTTCCTGTTAGGTTTACATTGATGTTCCTGTAAGGTTTATATTGATGTTCCTGTCAGGTTTATATTGATGTTCCTGTCAGGTTTATATTGATGTTCCTCTAAGGTTTGTATTGATGTTCCTGTAAGGTTTATATTGATGTTCCTGTTAGGTTTACATTGATGTTCCTGTAAGGTTTATATTGATGTTCCTGTCAGGTTTATATTGATGTTCCTGTCAGGTTGATATTGATGTTCCTGAAAGGTTTATATTGATGTTCCTGTAAGGTTTATATTGATGTTCCTGTTAGGTTTATATTGATGTTCCTGTTAGGTTTACATTGATGTTCCTGTAAGGTTTATATTGATGTTCCTGTCAGGTTTATATTGATGTTCCTGTCAGGTTGATATTGATGTTCCTGAAAGGTTTATATTGATGTTCCTGTAAGGTTTATATTGATGTTCCTGTAAGGTTTATATTGATGTTCCTGAAAGGTTTATATTGATATTCCTGTAAGGTTTATATTGACGTTCCTGTCAGGTTTATATTGATGTTCCTGTCAGGTTTATATTGATGTTCCTGTCAGGTTTATATTGATGTTTCTGTCAGGTTTATATTGATGTTCCTGTATGGTTTGTATTGATGTTCCTATAAGGTTTGTATTGATGTTCCTGTAAGGTATATATTAAGGTTCCTGTTAGGTTTATATTAATGTTCCTGTTAGGTTTATATTGATGTTCCTGTAAGGTTTATATTGATGTTCCTGTAAGGTTTATATGGATGTTCCTGTCAGGTTGATATTGATGTTCCTGTAAGGTTTATATTGATGTTCCTGTCAGGTTTATATTGATGTTCCTGTAAGGTTTATATTGATGTTCCTGTAAGGTTTATATTGATACTCCTGTAAGGTTTATATTGATGTTCCTGTAAGGTTTATATTGATGCTCCTGTAAGGTTTATATTGATGTTCCTGTAAGGTTTGTATTGATGTTCCTGTAAGGTTTATATTGATGTTCCTGTAAGGTTTATATTGATGTTCCTGTAAGGTTTATATTGATGTTCCAGTAAGGTTGATATTGATGTTCCTGTAAGGTTTATATTGATGTTCCTGTAAGGTTTATATTGATGTTCCTGTAAGGTTTGTATTGATGTTCCTGTAAGGTTTATATTGATGTTCCTGTAAGGTTTATATTGATGTTCCTGTAAGGTTTATATTGATGTTCCTGTAAGGTTTATATTGATGTTCCTGTAAGGTTTATATTGATGTTCCTGTAAGGTTTATATTGATGTTCCTGTAAGGTTTGTATTGATGTTCCTGTAAGGTTTATATTGATGTTCCTGTAAGGTTTATATTGATGTTCCTGTAAGGTTTATATTGATGTTCCTGTAAGGTGTATATTGATGTTCCTGTAAGGTTTGTATTGATGTTCCTGTAAGGTTTATATTGATGTTCCTGTAAGGTTTATATTGATGTTCCTGTAAGGTTTATATTGTATAATAAATGTTTGGGAAAATTGTATTTGAATATAGCACAAGTATGTAGTATACTATATAACACATGTACGTAGTATACTATATAACACAGGTAGTATACTATGTAACACATGTATGTAGTATACTATATAACACATGCATGTAGTATACTATATAACACAAGTATGTAGTATACTATATAACACAAGTATGTAGTATACTATATAACACATGTATGTAGTATACTATATAACACATGCATGTAGTATACTATATAACACACGTACGTAGTATACTATATAACACATGTATGTAGTATACTATATAACACACGTACGTATACTATATAACACATGTATGTAGTATACTATATAACACACGTACGTAGTATACTATATAACACATGTATGTAGTATACTATATAACACACGTACGTAGTATACTATATAACACATGTATGTAGTATACTATATAACACACGTACGTAGTACACTATATAACACATGTATGTAGTATACTATATAACACATGTATGTAGTATACTATATAACACACGTACGTAGTATACTATATAACACATGTATGTAGTATACTATATAACACATGTATGTAGTATACTATATAACACATGTATGTAGTATACTATATAACACATGTATGTAGTATACTATATAACACATGTATGTAGTATACTATATAACACATGTATGTAGTATACTATATAACACACGTACGTAGTATACTATATAACACATGTATGTAGTATACTATATAACACACGTACGTAGTATACTATATAACACATGTATGTAGTATACTATATAACACACGTACGTAGTACACTATATAACACATGTATGTAATATACAGTATAACACATTATTTTTTTTTTTTTTTTATTATCACACCGGCTGATTCCCATCAAGGCAGGGTGGCCCGAAAAAGAAAAACTTTCACCATCATTCACTCCATCACTGTCTTGCCAGAAGGGTGCTTTACACTACAGTTTTTAAACTGCAACATTAACACCCCTCCTTCAGAGTGCAGGCACTGAACTTCCCATCTCCAGGACTCAAGTCCGGCCTGCCGGTTTCCCTGAACCCCTTCATAAATGTTACTTTGCTCACACTCCAACAGCACGTCAAGTATTAAAAACCATTTGTCTCCATTCATTCCTATCAAACACGCTCACGCATGCCTGCTGGAAGTCCAAGGCCCTCGCACACAAAACCTCCTTTACCCCCTCCCTCCAACCCTTCATAGGCCGACCCCTACCCCGCCTTCCTTCCACTACAGACTGATACACTCTTGAAGTCATTCTGTTTCGCTCCATTCTCTCTACATGTCCGAACCACCTCAACAACCCTTCCTCAGCCCTCTGGACAACAGTTTTGGTAATCCCGCACCTCCTCCTAACTTCCAAACTACGAATTCTCTGCATTATATTCACACCACACATTGCCCTCAGACATGACATCTCCACTGCCTCCAGCCTTCTCCTCGCTGCAACATTCATCACCCACGCTTCACACCCATATAAGAGCGTTGGTAAAACTATACTCTCATACATTCCCCTCTTTGCCTCCAAGGACAAAGTTCTTTGTCTCCACAGACTCCCAAGTGCACCACTCACTCTTTTTCCCTCATCAATTCTATGATTCACCTCATCTTTCATAGACCCATCCGCTGACACGTCCACTCCCAAATATCTGAATACGTTCACCTCCTCCATACTCTCTCCCTCCAATCTGATATTCAATCTTTCATCCCCTAATCTTTTTGTTATCCTCATAACCTTACTCTTTCCTGTATTCACCTTTAATTTTCTTCTTTTGCACACCCTACCAAATTCATCCACCAATCTCTGCAACTTCTCTTCAGAATCTCCCAAGAGCACAGTGTCATCAGCAAAGAGCAGCTGTGACAACTCCCACTTTGTGTGTGATTCTTTATCTTTTAACTCCACGCCTCTTGCCATGACCCTCGCATTTACTTCTCTTACAACCCCATCTATAAATATATTAAACAACCACGGTGACATCACACATCCTTGTCTAAGGCCTACTTTTACTGGGAAAAAATTTCCCTCTTTCCTACATACTCTAACTTGAGCCTCACTATCCTCGTAAAAACTCTTCACTGCTTTCAGTAACCTACCTCCTACACCATACACTTGCAACATCTGCCACATTGCCCCCCTATCCACCCTGTCATACGCCTTTTCCAAATCCATAAATGCCACAAAGACCTCTTTAGCCTTATCTAAATACTGTTCACTTATATGTTTCACTGTAAACACCTGGTCCACACACCCCCTACCTTTCCTAAAGCCTCCTTGTTCACCTGCTATCCTATTCTCCGTCTTACTCTTAATTCTTTCAATTATAACTCTACCATACACTTTACCAGGTACACTCAACAGACTTATCCCCCTATAATTTTTGCACTCTCTTTTATCCCCTTTGCCTTTATACAAAGGAACTATGCATGCTCTCTGCCAATCCCTAGGTACCTTACCCTCTTCCAAACATTTATTAAATAATTGCACCAACCACTCCAAAACTATATCCCCACCTGCTTTTAACATTTCTATCTTTATCCCATCAATCCCGGCTGCCTTACCCCCTTTCATTTTACCTACTGCCTCACGAACTTCCCCCACACTCACAACTGGCTCTTCCTCACTCCTACAAGATGTTATTCCTCCTTGCCCTATACACGAAATCACAGCTTCCCTATCTTCATCAACATTTAACAATTCCTCAAAATATTCCTTCCATCTTCCCAATACCTCTAACTCTCCATTTAATAACTCTCCTCTCCTATTTTTAACTGACAAATCCATTTGTTCTCTAGGCTTTCTTAACTTGTTAATCTCACTCCAAAAACTTTTTCTTATTTTCAACAAAATTTGTTGATAACATCTCACCCACTCTCTCATTTGCTCTCTTTTTACATTGCTTCACCACTCTCTTAACTTAACACATGTATGTAGTATACTATACACCACAAGTATGTAGTATACTATATAACACATGTATGTAGTATACTATGTAACACAAGTATGTAGCATACTATATAACACATGTATGTAGTATACTATATAACACATGTATGTAGCATACTATATAACACATGTATGTAGCATACTATATAACACAAGTATGTAGTATACTATATAACACATGAATGTAGTATACTATGTAACACAAGTATGTAGTATACTATATAACACATGTATGTAGTATACTATATAACACATGTATGTAGTATACTATATAACACATGTATGTAGTATACTATATAACACAAGTATGTAGTATACTATATAACACATGTATGTAGTATACTACATAACACAAGTATGTAGTATACTATGTAACATATGTATGTAGTATACTATATAACACATGCATGTAGTATACTATATAACACATGTATGTAGTATACTATATAACACATGTATGTAGTATACTATATAACACATGTATGTAGTATACTACATAACACAAGTATGTAGTATACTATGTAACACATGTATGTAGTATACTATTTAACACATGCATGTAGTATACTGTATAACACAAGTATGTAGTATACTATATAACACAAGTATGTAGTATACTATATAACACATGTATGTAGTATACTATATAACACAAGTATGTAGTATACTATATAACACATGTATGTAGTATACTATATAACACAAGTATGCAGTATACCATATAATACATGTAGTATACTATATAACACATGTACGAAGTATACTATATAACACAAGTATGTAGTATACTACATGACACAAGTATGTAGTATACTACATAACACATGTATGTAGTAAACTACATAACACATGTATGTATTATACTATATAACACAAGTATGTAGTATACTACATAACACAAGTATGTAGCATACTATATAACACAAGTATGTAGTATACTACATAACACATGTATGTAGTATACTATATAACACAAGTATGTAGTATACTATATAACACATGTATGTAGTATACTATATGACACAAGTATGCAGTATACCATATAATACATGTATGTAGTATACTATATAACACAAGTATGTAGTATACTATATAACACAAGTATGTAGTATACTACATAAAACAAGTATGTAGTATACTACATAACACATGTATGTAGTATACTACATAACACATGTATGTAGTATACTACATAACACATGTATGTAGTATACTACATAACACATGTAAGTAGTATACTACATAACGCATGTAGTATACTATAAAACACATGCATGTGGTATACTACATAACACATGTATGTAGTATACTACATAACACATGTATGTAGTATACTATATAACACATGTATGTAGTATACTACACAACACATGTATGTAGTATGCTATATAACACAAGTATGTAGTATACTATTTAACACATGTATGTAGTATACTATATAACACAAGTATGTAGTATACTATATAACACATGTATGTAGTATACTACATAACACATGTATGTAGTATACTACATAACACATGTAGTATACTATATAACATATGTATGTCGTATACAATATAACACTTGTAGTATACTATATATCACATGTATGTAGTATACTACATAACACATGTATGTAGTATACTACGTAACACATGTATGTAGTATACTACGTAACACATGTATGTAGTATACTACATAACACACGTATGTAGTATACTACATAACACATGTATGTAGTATACTATATGACACATGAATGTAGTATACTACATAACACATGTATGTAGTATACTACATAACACATGTATGTAGTATACTACATAACACATGTATGTAGTATACTATGTAACACATGTATGTATTATACTATATAACATGTATGTAGTATACTACATAACACATGTATGTAGTATACTACATAGCACATGTATGTAGTATACTACATAACATATGTATGTAGTATATTACATAACACATATATGTAGTATACTACTTAACACATGTATGTAGTATACTATATAACACAAGTATGTAGTATACTACATAACACATGTGTGTAGTATACTACATAACATGTATGTAGTATACTATACAACACATGCATGTGGCATACTACATAACACATGTATGTAGTATACTACATAACACATGTATGTAGTATACTATATAACACATGTATGTAGTATACTATATAACACATGTATGTAGTATACTACATAACACACGCATGTAGTATACGACATAACACATGTATGTAGTATACTACATAACACATGTATGTAGTATACTACATAACACATGTATGTAGTATACATAACACATGTAGTATACTACATAACACATGTATGTAGTATACTACATAACACATGTATGTAGTATACTACATAACACATGTATGTAGTATACTGCATAACACATGTATGAAGTATACTACATAACACACGTATGTAGTATATTACATAACACATTTATGTAGTATACTATATAACACATGAATGTAGTATACTACATAACACATGTATGTAGTATACTACATAACACATGTATGTAGTGTACTATGTAACACATGTATGTAGTATACTATATAATACATGTATGTAGTATAATACATAACACATGTATGTAGTATACTACATAGCACATGTATGTAGTATACTACATAACATATGTATGTAGTGTACTACATATGTATGTAGTATATTACATAACACATGTATGTAGTATATTACATAACACATGTATGTAGTATATTACATAACACATGTATGTAGTATACTACTTAACACATGTATGTAGTATACTACATAACACATGTATGTAGTATACTACATAACACATGTAGTATACTATAAAACTCATGCATGTAGTATACTACATAACACATGTATGTAGTATACTACATAACACATGTATGTAGTATACTACATAACACATGTATGTAGTATACTACATAACACATGTATGTAGTATACTACATAACACATGTATGTAGTATACTACATAACACATGTAGTATACTATACAACTCATGCATGTAGTATACTACGTAACACATGTATGTAGTATACTACATAACACATGTATGTAGTATACTATACAATTCATGCATGTAGTATACTGCATAACACATGTATGTAGTATACTACATAACACATGTATGTAGTATACTATATAACAAAAGTATGTAGTATACTATATAACACATGTAAGTAGTATACTATATAACACATGTATGTAGTATACTATATAACACAAGTATGTAGTATACTATATAACACATGTATGTAGTATACTATATAACACAAGTATGTAGTATACTTAATAACACATGTATGTAGTTTACTATATAACACAAGTATGTAGTATGCTATATAACACATGTATGTAGTATACTATATGACACAAGTATGTAGTATACTATATAACACATGTATGTAGTATACTACATAACATAAGTATGTAGTATACTTCATAACACATGTAGTAAACTACATAACACATGTATGTATTATACTATATAACACAAGTATGTAGTATACTACATAACACATGTAGTATACTATATAACACAAGTATGTAGTATACTACATAAGACATGTATGTAGTATACTACATAACACAAGTACGTAGTATACTATATAACACATGTATGTAGTATACTATATAACACATGTTGTATACTACATAACACATGTATGTAGTATACTACATAACACATGTAGTATACTACATAACACATGTATGTAGTATACTATATAACACAAGTATGTAGTATACTATATAACACATGAATGTAGTATACTACATAACACATGTAGTATACTACATAACACATGTGTGTAATATACCACATAACACATGTATGTTGTATACTGTTTAACACATGTATGTAGTATTCTATGTAACACAAGTATGTAGTATACTATATAACACATGTATGTAGTATACTACATAACACATGTATGTAGTATACTATATAACATGTATGTAGTATACTACATAACACATGTATGTAGTATACTACATAACACATGTATGTAGTATGCTATATAACACATGTATGTAGTATACTACATAACACAAGTATGTATACTACATAACACATGTATAGTAGTATACTATATAACTCATGTATGTAGTATACTATATAACACATGTATGTAGTATACTACATAACACATGTATGTAGTATACTATATAACACATGTATGTAGTATACTACATAAAACATGTATGTAGTATACTACATAACACATGTATGTAGTATACTATATAACACATGTATGTAGTATACTACATAACACATGCATGTAGTATACTACATAACACATGTATGTAGTATACTACATAACACATGTATGTAGTATACTACATAACACATGTATGTAGTATACTACATAACACATGTATGTAGTTCACTATACAGCACATGCATGCAGTATACTACATAACACATGTATGTAGTATACTACATAACACACGTATGTAGTATACTATATAACACACGTATGTAGTATACTACACAACACATGTGTGTAGTATGCTACATAACGCATGTATGTAGTATACTACATAACACATGTATGTAGTTCACTATACAGCACATGCATGCAGTATACTACATAACACATGTATGTAGTATACTACATAACACACGTATGTAGTATACTATATAACACACGTATGTAGTATACTACATAACACTTGTGTGTTGTATACTAAATAACACATGTATGTAGTATACTACATGACACAAGTATGTAGTATACTATATAACACATGTATGTAGTATACTATATAACTCATGTAGTATAATATATAACACATGTATATAGTATACTATATAACACAAGTATGTTGCATACTATATAACACAAGTATGTAGTATACTACATAGCACAAGTATGTAGTATGCTACATAACACATGTATGTAGTATACCATAACACAAGTATGTAGTATACTATATAACACAAGTATGTAGTATACTACATAACACATGTATGTAGTATACTACATAACACAAGTATGTAGTATACT
This sequence comes from Cherax quadricarinatus, assembly GCF_038502225.1. Taxonomy (NCBI): domain Eukaryota; kingdom Metazoa; phylum Arthropoda; class Malacostraca; order Decapoda; family Parastacidae; genus Cherax; species Cherax quadricarinatus. Next base: position 26,737,435 of record NC_091350.1, on the reverse strand, counting down.
ATGTAACACATGTGTAGTATACTATATAACACATGTAGTATACTACATAACACATGTATGTAGTATACTACATAACACATATAGTATACTACATAACACATGTATGTAGTATACTATATAACACAAGTATGTAGTATACTATATAACACATGTATGTAGTATACTACATAACACATGTATGTAGTATACTATATAACACAAGTATGTAGTATACTATATAACACATGTATGTAGTATACTACATAACACATGTATGTAGTATACTACATAACACATGTATGTAGTATACTATATAACACATGTATGTAGTATACTACATAACACATGTATGTAGTATACTACATAACACATGTATGTAGTATACTATATAACACATGTATGTAGTATACTATATAACACATGTATGTAGTATACTACATAACACATGTATGTAGTATACTACATAACACATGTATGTAGTATACTACATAACACATGTATGTAGTATACTACATAACACATGTATGTAGTATACTATATAACACATGTATGTAGTATACTACATAACACATGTATGTAGTATACTACATAACACATGTATGTAGTATACTACATAACACATGTATGTAGTATACTACATAACACATGTATGTAGTATACTATATAACACATGTATGTAGTATACTACATAACACATGTATGTAGTATACTACATAACACATGTATGTAGTACACAATACAGCACATGCATGCAGTATACTACATAACACATGTATGTAGTATACTACATAACACACGTATGTAGTATACTATATAACACATGTATGTAGTATACTACACAACACATGTATGTAGTATACTACATAACGCATGTATGTAGTATACTATATAGCACCTGTATGTTGTATACTACATAACACATGTACGTGGTATATTACGTAACACATGTATGTAGTATACTACATAACACATGTTTGTAGTATACTACATAACACATGTATGTAGTATACTATATAACACATGTATGTAGTATACTACATAACACATGTATGTAGTATACCATAACACAAGTATGTAGTATACTATATAACACATGTAGTATACTACATAACAAATGTATGTAGTATACTACATAACACAAGTATGTAGTATACTATGTAACACATGTGTGTAGTATACTATATAACACATGTAGTATACTACATAACACATGTAGTATAATATATAACACAAGTATGTAGTATACTATATAACACATGAATGTAGTATAGTATATAACACATGAATGTAGTATAGTATATAACACATGTAGTATACTATATAACACAAGTATGTAGTATACTACATAACACATGTATGTAGTATACTATATAACACATGTATGTAGTATACTACATAACACATGTGTGTAGTATACTACATAACACATGTATGTAGTATACTGTATAACACATGTATGTAGTATACTATGTAACACAAGTATGTAGTATACTATATAACACATGTATGTAGTATACTATATAACACATGTATGTAGTATACTATATAACACATGTAGTATAATACATAACACATGTATGTAGTATACTACATAAAACATGTATGTAGTATACTACATAACACATGTATGTAGTATACTACATGACACATGTATGTAGTATACTACATGACACATGTATGTAGTATACTACATGACACATGTATGTAGCATACTATATAACACATGTATGTAGTATACTACATAACACATGTATAGTAGTATACTATGTAACTCATGTATGTAGTATAATACATAACACATGTATGTAGTATATTACATAACACATGTATGTAGTATACTACATAAAACATGTATGTAGTATACTACATAACACATGTATGTAGTACACTACATAACACATGTATGTAGTATACTACATAAGACATGTATGTAGTATACTACATAACACATGTATGTAGTATACTACATAACACATGTATGTAGTATACTACATAACACATGTATGTAGTATACTACATAACACATGTATGTAGTATACTACATAACACATGTATGTAGTATACTACATAACACTTGTATGTAGTATACTACATAACGCATGTATGTAGTGTACTATATAGCACATGAATGTAGTATACTACATAACACATGTATGTAGTATACTATATAACACATGTAGTATACTACATAACACATCTTTGTAGTATACTACATAACACATGTATGTAGTATACTATATAACACATGTATGTAGAATACTATATAACACATGTATGTAGTATACTACATAACACATGTATGTAGTATACTATATAACACATGTAGTATACTACATAACACATGTATGTGGTATACTACATAACACATGTATGTAGTATACTACATAAAACGTGTATGTAGTATACTACGTAATACATGTAGTATTCTACATAACACATGTGTGTAGTATACTACATAACACATGCAGTATACTACATAACACAAGTGTGTTGTTTATTACATAACACATGTACGTAGTATACTACATACATGTGTTATGTAGTAATGTAGTATACTACATAACACATGTATGTAGTATACTATATAACACATGTATGTAGTACACTTCATAACACATGTATGTAGTATACTACATATCACATGTATGTAGTATACTATATAACACATGTATGTAGTATACTTCATAACACATGTATGTAGTATACTATATATCACATGTATGTTGTATACTACATAACACATGTATGTAGTATAATATATAACACATGTATGTAGTATACTATATAACACATGTATGTAGTTTGCTACACAACATATGTATGTAGTATACTACATAACGCATGTATGTAGTATACTATATAGGACCTGTATGTAGTATACTACATAACACATGAACGTAGTATATTACGTAACACATGTATGTAGTATACTACGTAACACATGTTTGGAGTATACTACATAACACATGTATGTAGTATACTATATAACACATGTATGTAGTAAACTACATAACACATGTATGTAGTATACTATATAACACATGTAGCATACTACATAACACATGTATGTAGTATACTATATAACACATGTACATAGAATACTACATAACACATGTATGTAGTATACTACATAACACATGTATGTAGTGTACTGTATAACACATGTATGTAGTATACTACATAACACATGTATGTGGTATACTACATAACACATGTATGTAGTATACTACATAACACATGTATGTAGTATACTACGTAATACATGTAGTATTCTACATAACACATGTGTGTTGTATACTAAATAACACATGTATGTAGTATGCTATATAACACATGTATGTAATATACTATATGACACAAGTATGTAGTATACTATATAACACATGTATGTAGTATACTATATAACACATGTAGTATACTACATAGCACAAGTATGTAGTATACTACATAACACATGTATGTGGTATACTACATAACACAAGTATGTAGTATACTATATGACACATGTATGTAGTATGCTACATAACACATGTATGTAGTATACTACATTACACATGTATGTAGTATACTCTACAACACATGCATGTAGTATACTACATAACACACGTATGTAGTATACTATATAACACATGTAGTATACTACATAACACATGTATGTAGAATACTACATAACGCATGTATGTAGTGTACTATATAGCACATGTTTGTAGTATACTACATAACGCATGTATGTAGTATACTATATAACACATGTTTGTAGTATACTACATAATACATGTATGTAGTATACTATATAACACATGTATGTAGTATACTGCATAACACATGTATGTAGTATACTATATAACACATGTAGTATACTACATAACACATGTATGTAGTATACTACTTAACACATGTATGTAGTATACTACATAACACATGTATGTAGTATACTACCTTTCACAAGTATTTAGTAAACTACATAACACAAGTATGAAGTATACTACATAACACATGTAGTATACTACATAACACAAGTGTGTAGTATACTACATGACACAAGTGTGTAGTTTACTACATGACACATGTAGTATATTACATAACACTAGAATGGAGTACAATACATAACATAAGTATGTAGTATACTACATAACACATGCATGTAGTATATTAAACACATGTAGTATACTACGTAACACTTGTAGTATACGACATAACACAAGTATGTAGTATACTACATAACACATGTATGTAGTATACTACATAACTCATGTATGTAGTATACTACATAACACATGTATGTAGTATACTACATAACACAAGTATGTAGTATACTACATGACACATGAAGTATACTACATAACACACGTAGTATACTACATAACACAAGTGTGTAGTATACTACATGACACAAGTGTGTAGTATACTACATGACACATGTAGTATATTACATAACACTAGAATGGAGTACAATACATAACATAAGTATGTAGTATACTACATAACACATGCATGTAGTATATTAAACACATGTAGTATACTACGTAACACTTGTAGTATACGACATAACACAAGTATGTAGTATACTACATAACACATGTATGTAGTATACTACATAACTCATGTATGTAGTATACTACATAACATATGTATGTAGTATACTACATAACACAAGTATGTAGTATACTACATGACACATGTAGTATACTACATAACACATGTAGTATACTACATAACACAAGTATGTTGTATACTACATAACACATGTATGTAATATACTACATAACACATGTATGTAATATACTACATAACACATGTATTTAGCATTCTACATAACACATATATGTAGTATACTACATAACACATGTATGTAGTATACTACATAACACATGTATGTAATATACTACATAACACATGTATGTAGTATACTACAAAACACATGTATGTAGTATACTACATAACACATGTATGTATACTACATAACACATGTATGTAGTATACTACATAACACATGCATGTAGTATACTACATAACACATGTAGTATACTACATAACACATGTAGTATACAAAAATAACACATATATGTAGTATACTACATAACACATGTATGTAGTATACTACATAACACATGTATGTAGTATACTACATAACACATGTATGTAGTATACTACATAACACATGTAGTATACTACATAACACATGTATACTACATAGCACATGTATATAGTATACTACATAACACATGTATGCAGTATACTACATAACACAAGTATGTAGTATACTACATAACGCGTGTAGTATACTTCATAACACATGTATGTAGTATGCTACATAACACAAGTATGTAGTATACTGTAACAGATGTAGTATACTACATAGCACATGTAGTATTCTACATAACACTTGTAGTGTACTACATAACACATGTATGTAGTATACTACATAACACATGTATGATAACACAGTGACTCTGATAATGATGACTTTACTTTTAATAGTGACCAAGTGTTTTTGATGATAACACAGTGATTAATTACAAGGGGTGAATTAGAACTGCAAAAGGTGGGACAAGTACTCAAGAGTTTCTGGAAAGAAAAAAATATTGTTTGTCAGTGAGACATGATCTTGGAATGTTGGAGTGAGGAAATGGCTAGAGGCAGTAGAGGAATTCTGTTTTAAGATCAGTGTCTGTGTTAGGAATTTTAATGCAGTTAAAAGTGATAGGAGATTTTAAAGGAGTAAGTCAGGGAACAAAAGAGAATTTAAGATGGTTTGCTTATATCGAATTTATGAAACAAGAGTGACTAAATATATCTAAATATATCTGAAGACAAGCATTATAATAGACGTCACAAATAGACTTGGAAAAAGCGGGAGTAGGAGTTTCTGAATAGTAGGAGTCTGGTCACTTAGTAAGCATGTGTGTGAGAATATTTGACATGTGTGTGTGAGAATATGTGACTAGCGTGGAGGTAGGCTTGAGATCTGAGGCTGTTTCAGTGTGTTAATGTAACATGTCTGTGGCTGTTTTTAACATCTAGATGAGAAAAGTACGGTGAATGCTCTTGGAAAGAACAGTGGAGATGAGAAAGAACAGTGGAGATGAGAAAGACACATGTGTAACGTTCCAAAACGTTTCAACTACACAGTAGGTTTCTTCAGTCGAATACAGAGGAAGAAGAAGCAGTGTAGGTTTAATGAGGATGTAATCAGTCCACCACCCTCGAAGTGGGTGGTTAGTCCTTCAGCCTGGAGAAGAGTTCTGCTCCATAGTCTGGAACAATGAGGTTAGTTAGTTTAATATGTTTATTATGAACCCCATACCCATCCTGTGGGCGGTAGTCAAAAGAGTATACATAATTGGTCCAGGGACTGGACTCCAAAGTTTTGATAGCTGAGCAAGTTACAGAGGTAATGAACTCACAATTACAAAGGTAATTTACTCACAATTTACAAAGGTAATGAACTCCAGGTAGGTCTGGTCACAATCATGACAAGTTACAAAGGTATTTACAGATTACAGAGGTACGTAATGGGTCCAGGGACTGGGCCCCCAAAGTTTTGATAGCTGAACTAGGTACAAAGGTAATGAACTCACAAGTTACAAAGGTAATGAATCCTGTAAGAATGGTTACTTACGTTTATATATGGCTACAATCATGAACAAATTATAGAGTAATGAGTAATTTACACTTCCACACCCGGTCACAACTGTAATGAGTTATTGGTGCAAATATTGATTGTTGACACACACACACACACACATTCACACACACACACACACACACACACACACAATCACACACACACATTCACACACACACACACAAACACACACAAACACACACAGGCACACACACACACACACACACACACACACACACACACACACATTCACACACACACACACAAACACACACAAACACACACAGGCACACACACACACACACAAACATACAAACACACACACACACACACACACACACACACACACACACACACACACGTGGTAATTCTATATTTACAGATAGCAAAGTCAGGGTATTTCTCCAGAATGGTCTGTAATATACCACTGTGGATAAAATACTTTGCCATTTCTTATCACACTCCAGTACATAATGACGCAAGGTGTGACAATAGTCCGTCTAGCTAAGTTTACATTTCGTTTGGTCTACATCTGGTGGTGATGATTTAACCTGCCATAGATACTTGTAACCCAGCCGGAGCAGGGCAGTAGTGACATCCAAGAGTCTGGTTATTTTGTTGGATGCACCATGGACATGTGGCTCCTCCTGCATGATAGAATGATGATAGATGGACTCACTGGTGTCAATCTCCCTGAGCCTTAAGTCCATAAAATTCAGTTGAAGTTCTTTTCGTATTATTGTTCTCAAACTACTACCTGACAAGCCAATACTGTAATCTACTCCCTCTTTGAAAGCATACAGCTTAGCCAATTTATCAGTTCTATCATGCATCTGAAGACCAATGTGAGATGGAATCCACAGCATGTGCACTCTGACTCCACTGTCCACAATCTTACCATACCTGTGTCTGGCTTCTGACACAAGCATGCCACAATTTATACTTAATGAGTTGAGAGCATTTATGTATGACAGAGAATCAGTTACAATTAAACTGTCAATCTTAGATACTTAGATGCATTTTAGTGCAAGGAGTATGGCAAACAGTTCTGTCTGAAGGGTAGAGGCCCAATTATTGATGCATGCTCCAATATCTTTAAGAGAGCCATCACTCTGTACGACAACAGCAGCACTACCAGCTGCACCAGTGTACGACAACAGCAGCACTACCAGCTGCACCATTGGATTGGTGAACAGAACCATCAACGTAAATAATTTGCGAGAGTGTGTGTGCTGTGTGACTAAGTTATCAATACAGCTTAAGGCATCATGTTTGGCTTCAAGGCGAAGTTTTGGTTGTGGTTAAAGAAGTAGTTTGGGGGGAAATGGAGGATTGGTAGTTTGGAATGAGGTAATATCCTATGGAGCGGAGAAGTGCCGCTGTTGCCTTACTTGACATAGATCATGTATTTGATTCATGCGGAGGTCGGTTCCAGTTTTTTCGATCCATCTGGAGGGGTGTTCATCAGTGCTGAGGAAAGTTTGGAGGGCTTCTGTGCAGGGGTTTGAATGGGCTTGCCTGAGCATATTAACCCCAATTAGGATATTTCTTTCAGTAACACTATCTCTGATGCTTGGTATATCAAGTTCTTTTTGCATATTTAAAATTTTGGCAGTACGAGGGCATCCTAAAATGATCCTCATTGCTTCATTTTGCAGTTTTTCCAGCCCTCCAAGATTCCAGTCAGACACGAATGCAAGTAGTGGCGCAGCATAATCAACCAATGATCTAATATAAGCAAGATACATCATTTTCACAATTTTAACATTAGCACCATACCTGGGGTGAAACCCAGCCACAACTCTAAGTGCTCTTAGTCTTTCTTTGTATTGGCGACAAAGTCCTGTTACAACAGGTCCAAGTAGTGGAACCTCAAAGCCTAGATACCTGTATCTGCTTACATATTCTAGAAGATACCCATCATGCAACTGGATCTGACGAACTGTGCCTCTCTGTCGAGGAGGACGCCTGTTGAGTATCTTTGTTCTATCCCCTGAGATTATTAACCCCAGGTCCTGACACGAGGCTAGTACATGATTAAGAATGTTTTGGGTGTTGGAGAATCCGGTGGTGTAAATCATTATATCATCAGCAAAACTAATCATATAATGATGGGATTGGCTAGGCATAACATTAAGTAAGGCATTAATTAAAATATTGAATAATGTGGGACTGAGCACACCTCCCTGTGGGGTTCCTGATTCAAAGTCTTTAGTTACACTTCTAAGTCCCTGGAACAACACAGACGACTTTCTGTTGGACAGGTAACCTTTAATCCAGCGGAGAAGTCATCCTCCAACATACATTCTGGCAAGTTCACTAATGATTACATGTCGGTTGGCTACATCAAAAGCGGATTTAAGATCAAGGAAGGTAGTGTATGAGCTGTCAGTGTGCAGAGTGAGAAAGGTGGCTATGCAATGATGCACACTCCTTCCATGCATGAAGCCATGCAACCGGGGAGACAAGAATTGTTTCATTCTGTACATGAGACGATTAAGAATCATTCTCTCAAATGTTTTACACAAGCAGCTAGTAAGAGATATTGGGCGAAATGCATTTTGTTGATTGGGCTTAGGAATTGGAATGATGAGGCTGTTGGTCCAAGATTGAGGGAGCTCCTCAGTTACATAGCTCATGTTATATAATTCAAGTAATGGATTACCTGGTACTCGACACAGCAATCTGAGTATGTTGTAAGTAATACCATCCTCACCAGGCGACGTGGAGTTGCCCTTAGTTAGTGCTGCATCAAGTTCATAATTAGTGAAAGGAATGTTGCAGTCATCTGCCTTGCTGAGCATAAAGCAAACAAGTCTCTCCCAAATGAGGGACTGACCACCTCAACACTACATCTTCAAGGGTGATAGAGTGAATACGCCGTCTTGCATCTACACTGCTTCTGCTGCCTCGGTATTCGACTGAATAAGCCTTCTGAGTAGGCGAAACGTTTCGGAAAAAAAGATACCTAACACTTGCACGTGTGTCTTAACAACTTATGGGTATATATCATTATTAAATTCACAACAATGGCAATGTGGTGTCAGTGTATTATTTACAAGACAACAAAGAATAAGTGAAGAAGAATGTGCATTAAGGGAGTTACTGGCTCCTGGAGGAAAGAATCATTATGATAACAACTAGATATTTATTAAGGTTTATACTTATGTTTACGTTGTAAAACTAATGTTGTTTACCAAATTTTGTGTACCCCAATTATCAAGGATTTTAACGAGGAACGTATACGATTTATTTATCCATTTATTAAATGATTTTCCCGGGAATTGGTTAAATTATGGTCCCGTCAGTTAGACACTGAAGCCTAAATGACTAATATTTTTACGTACATTGGTTTATTTTCTTTGATATCTCTTTTGATAAATGAGAACCATTGGCAAAATAACATATTTAGATTTCAGAAAAATTATTCTTTAAAACCCAGCTCGGAGAGTATTTTTTTTAATTAGTATTTGTCAGATTTTTGCTAATTTATGTGGCACAAGTTAGTGACCAGCTGTTACATCTGACTTGTTATTAGTGTGACCTGTTATATGACCTGCCAGTCCCTGGAGTCGACTCCAGGCTGAGGGACTGATTACCTCAGAAATTGTGGAAAAGCAAAGCTTAACATGGAACACCTGCAGAACAAAAAATATATTAACATTTTTATACTAATAGTCGAAGAGCCAGGAATAAAATTAATAATCTACGTTTGGTTGCTCGTGTGGAAACATTGATGTTATTGCAATTACTGGTATAATTTAAAAAGTCCTGAATGTGAATGTCTTGTTCCAGGGTTCAAGTTGTTCCATGTTGGCAGAAATAACAGGAAGGGGGGAGTGGGGGTAGTGTTATATGTCCGAGATAACTTGAAATGCTGCAGGAAAATAGATATAAAAATCGATGGGTTACAAACTGAATCTGTGTGGGTAGAATTTCTTTAAGAAAAATCTATTTTTTTTGGTGTGTTAAATACCGACGTCCTAACGTAGCGGTAGAGAGAAACTTCTTTGGAATGAAATTATTACGGCTTCTAGACGCGGAAACGTAGTTATAGTAGTGGATTTTAATTTTAGTCAAAGAGACTGGACTACTAGATATTTAGATGTTAGGTTATGTAAGGTTTGTCAGGAAACAGGACAAGTATTTTCTGATTTGGGTCTTAGTCATATGATGACCAGCAGCTGGAGCTTTTGGTAATCTGACCGAGGCCTTCCACTGGCTTACCTGATCATCCCTTTAAAAATTATAGTTATGATTATATCCATGGATATTTAGAGTCCAGTGAGTCCCTGGAAGATGTTCAAGACTGTGAACCAATTTATAACAAAACCTATCAGAGGAAATAATCTATTAGACCTGGTTGTGTCAAATAAGGAAACCTTGGTTAATCACCTTGAAGTCAGTGAGGAGTTTGGCGGAAGTGATCACGAATCAGTTACCTTTGATGTTACCGGGAAATACGAAAATAGGGATAAATCAAACTCCCCGATTTTCGTTCTGCCGATTATAATGGACTTAGGGGAACACTTGTCTAGTCTTAACTGTGGATATTTGTCTAATGAGTCTATTGAAGTTGATACTTATAATAGCAACAGGAACAGCGAATACAAGTTTATTCTAAAATATATACAACGTGATCAGAGCATATATATTTCCCAGAGAAAAATTAGGTCAAATAAGAACGAAACCAAATGGACGAGCAGGAGACTAAAGCATTTATTAGGAGAGAAAAGAGGAGTTTATAGCGCATCAAAACACAAGAAGTTAACCTTACTGACAAATATATTCAGTATAAAAGAGAGGTAAAAAAAAAAAAGAGGGGAATTAGAAAGACCAACCGTAACTTTGAAATTAAATAGCTAGAGAATCAAAGACAAATACAAAAGGTTTTTTCAAATGTACAGGACGAAGGTCAGAGAACCACTAAAAACTAGTTCTGGACACCTTACTGATCATCAGCAGGAAATGTTCTCTATTTTTAATAATTAATTCATGTTGGTTTTCATACAAAAGAAGCATAAATATCCCAGCAATCAATAATTATTCAGGCCTTGAAATAGCAAATTAAGGAATATTACAATAACAAGGAATATGATTATCAAACAATTACACAAAATACACAAATAACCCGCACATAAAAGACAGAAGCTTACGACGACGTTTCGGTCCGACTTGGACCATTGACAAAGTCACACTGTGTGACTTTGTCAATGGTCCAAGTCGGACCGAAACGTCGTCGTAAGCTTCTGTCTTTTATGTGCGGGTTATTTGTGTATCGTTCCAGTCACGGTATTGTGCCTTTTTGTTATTTACACAAAATAAAACAAGTCTCCTGGCCCTGACTGACTACATTCACGGTACTTCAAGAACGGAAGCTGCGACTTAGTCAGCCACTAATGAGTCTGTTTAACTCATTAGTCCAAACGGGTGTTTTGGCTTAAGTGTGGAAGATTGCTAATATAATCCCTATATTTATATCAGGTGGTAAGTCAGTTCTCCAAGGTGACCAACTCCTTGAAAGTCCCATCACTCTCAGCAAGATGTTTGAAGTCATCGGCGGAATGAGAAATAAAGCCCCTGGCCTCTCAGCCATAACAGTAAAACAAATACAGTACCTGCCATGAAACTGAAAGATGTCTCTGCTAATTATCTATAATGACATCTTGGCTGGACACTTCCCCGTGACAAACAGCGATGATTTTCACTGCAACCCCCCCCCCCCCACCACCAAAAAAAAAAAAAATGCCAGAAAATCATTTCCATCACAGAGGAACCCAACACACCATCAATATTATCTTCGATGCTCCGGACAGCTTGCGTAAACAGGGCAAAAACCTTTGCCGGATTGAGACTCCGGATGTACACAAAGCATATGACAGCCTCTGGCACGACGGCCTCGTATCTAAACTGGCTGACCGTCCAGATCATAAATGGATCTTACTTTAACTTATATATAACTTCTTAACAAGTAGAAGCATCAACCCCACCTTCTACTGCAAGATGGCGGAGTCATTCACACCAACACCAGCTCTGCCACAGGGGTCGTGCCTAAGCCCAATTCTCTTCAATACATAAATGATCTTCCCAAACCAGAATACAATGATACAATCATTACCCAATTTTCTGACGATGTTATCAATGTCGTAACATCCACTCCTGCATCCAGAAGAAACAGACATGAGAAGGTGATGGAGAAAAGAATACAGAATTGTGAAGAACAGCCAACTAGGATAAGAAATAGAGAATAACGATCAATCCTGGCAAAGATCTTCATCAGAACCATCCAATGTTTTGCCACAACAATTGAAAACAATGGTAGTATCTCCATCAGTGGCACACCTATCGCCATAAATAAAAACTGGGTCTCTCTCATATCAAGGATCACCTATATAAAATAATAAGACCTATGATTAAATATGACTCACGAAATTGTAATGACACGATTGCAAACAAACTATATCACGGACGGGGTTAGAACCCGCGATCAGAGAGTCATGAAACTCCAGACCGACGCGTTAGCCACTGAGCTAACACATCGGTCTGGAGTTTTATGACTTTCTGATCGCGGGTTCTAACCCCGCCCGTGGTATGGTATGCTTCAATATCCTTGCGTGTCTCTGTTGCCAACAACAAAAACATGTTACAGCTGCAAAGAGTCCAGAACAAGGCACTTCGCTCTATCACAGACTGAGGGACAGGATCAGAATGGAAGATCTTCACATCCAACATGAGATCGAAACAATAAATGTCAGACTTGATAATCTAAAGAAGCGACAACGATAAATTAGGCAACATCTCTATATACCAGACAGAAAAAAACCCTCCCTAGCCACCTAACACCACTGACTACATATTCAATACACGAGCCCACAGACCCACAGGATGTCCCTCCAACAAAGATTTAGAGTGATCTCTCTGAAGACATAAAAGATTGGGTACTGTCAGAGTCAATCTTTAATGCTTAAGAAAAATAAAACCAACCTTATTGATAATACCTTCCATCTAACCAAGTAGCATCCAAAAACCACCTACGGCAGGACACCCTCAGCATCAAATAAGCCGATCACCAGATCCAGCAGACACCTTACAAAAATGGTAAGAACAAAAAAGTACCTACCACGAATTCACTGTCATGTATGTATGAATTTTGTATGTGTGTGCCACTGATGGGTGGTGTGGTATACCTAGTCAGCTGATCATGCATAACACAACACACACTTTTAGGCATATACGCCAAAGTGCTTGGGTCACTTAGCTTTATCCTCCCCCCCTTACCCCCACCCACCGCTCCTTCATATTGCATCCTTACCTATTCTTTCACCTTCCCCAACTTACCAAAAGCTCTGGCTAAAGCATTCTAACACTGACGGCTATAGAAGACAAATTTACTAACATTCTTTAATGAAGCATTTAATGCCGAAGACAACGATAAAGCATATGATGTAGATTATTTTGCCTTCAGTAAGACCTTCGATTACCTCACAAAAAACTGTTAAAAAAAGTCATTATTCATGGAATAGGAGGTAAAGTGTGAGATCGCTTTTGTTTACATGCTTCCTGTTTCCACTGCGTGAATGAGGACGTATATAATAGGTAGTTTCTTACTGGACTCTTCATCAAGCATAAACTGGATAGCTGCGAGGAAAGGTCCTTTTCCACTTCCTCATGGAGATGGAAGGCAATAGAAAAGAACAAGAACTATTAAGAAAATTGAAGAAACTTCCGATTGGTGTGTGTATAATTATACGTGTACATATATATGTGAGTGCCAAAGTGTAAGTAGAAGTAGCAAGACGTACCTCTTTTCTTACTTGTTTATGAGACAGAAAGAAAAGACACCAGCAATCCCACCATTGTGAAAAATGTTACAGATTTCCGTTTCACAAGCATTTGGCGAGACGATGGTGCCTCTCTGGGTGCTGTCTACCAACCAACTACCACAGGACGGTAGTACCTCCCTGGGTGATGTTGTCTACCAACCTACTAACACAGGACGGTAGTACCTCCCTGGGTGTTGTCTACCAACCTATTATCACAGGACGGTAGTACCTCCCTGGGTGTTGTCTACCAACCTATTATCACAGGACGGTAGTACATCCCTGGGTGTTGTCTACCAACCTATTATCACAGGACGGTAGTACCTCCCTGGGTAGTGTTGTCTACCAACCTATTATCACAGGACGGTAGTACCACCTTGGGTGGTGATGTCTACCAACCTACTACCACAGGACGGTAGTACCTCCCTGGGTGGTGCTGTCTACCAACCTACTACCACAGGACGGTAGTACCTCCCTGGGTGGTGTTGTCTACCAACCTATTATCACAGGACGGTAGTACCTCCCTGGGTGGTGTTGTCTACCAACCTACTACCACAGGACGGTAGTACCTCCCTGAGTGGTGCTGTCTACAAACCTACTACCACAGGACGGTAGTACCTCCCTGGGTGGTGTTGTCTACCAACCTATTATCACAGGACGGTAGTACCTCCCTGGGTGGTGGTGTCTACCAACCTACTACCACAGGACGGTAGTACCTCCCTGAGAGGTGCTGTCTACCAACCTACTACCACAGGACGGTAGTACCTCCCTGGGTGTTGTCTACCAACCTACTACCACAGGACGGTAGTACCTCCCTGGGTGGTGCTGTCTACCAACCTACTACCACAGGACGGTAGTACCTCCCTGGGTGGTGCTGTCTACCAACCTACTACCACAGGACGGTAGTACCTCCCTGGGTGCTGTTGTCTACCAACCTACTACCACAGGACGGTAGTACCTCCCTGGGTGTTGTCTACCAACCTATTATCACAGGACGGTAGTACCTCCCTGGGTGTTGTCAACCAACCTATTATCACAGGACGGTAGTACCTCCCTGGGTGTTGTCTACCAACCTATTATCACAGGACGGTAGTACATCCCTGGGTGTTGTCTACCAACCTATTATCACAGGACGGTAGTACCTCCCTGGGTAGTGTTGTCTACCAACCTATTATCACAGGACGGTAGTACCTCCTTGGGTGGTGATGTCTACCAACCTACTACCACAGGACGGTAGTACCTCCCTGGGTGGTGCTGTCTACCAACCTACTACAACAGGACGGTAGTACCTCCCTGGGTGGTGTTGTCTACCAACCTATTATCACAGGACGGTAGTACCTCCCTGGGTGGTGTTGTCTACCAACCTATTATTACAGGACGGTAGTACCTCCCTCTTGTCACCAGGACAGTTGAGGTACCATGCCATGGGATGGCTGTTGATCTCCAGCCTAACCTACTACCTGCCTGGACAATTTAGTACCTCCCTGGGTGGTGTTGTCCATGCCAACCTACTACCACCTGGGTTCGGGAGTGCCTCCTGGGTGGTATTGTCTGCCAACCTGGGACTACCACAGGACAGTACCTCCACCTGGGTGGTGATCTGCCAATAATCCTGGGCCACCAGGCATTGGCCAGTACCTCTTGGTGGTTGTCTATTAACTTGCCAACTATCCTCTTATGGGACAGTAGTGCCTCCCTGGGTGGGTGGTTGTCTACCAACCTTCTCTTGCCACAGGTTGGTTAGTACCTCCCAGGGTGGTGTCTTCAACCTCCTGCTGTACAGTTCAGGTGAGTACCCTCCTGGGTGAAAGTGCTGTCTACCAGCCTGCCTGCCTACAGGACAGTGGTACCCTCCTAGGGTGGTGCTGTTTAACCTAACCTACTGCCTGGGGCTGATTCATTTGCCTCTCTGGGATGCTGTTGTTCCTACCAACCACTGCCACTGGGTGGCCAGTACCTGCCCTGGGTTAATGATTGTCCACCTAATTTCCTGCTGCTAGGGAACAGTAGTATATTCCTGGGTGGTGTTGTCTGTAACCTTACTACCACAGAACATTGTAACACTTCCCTGGAGTGGATGTTGTCTATTCCAACCTATTACCGGGGACGGTTAGTACCATTCCTGGGATTGTTTTCTATAACCTACTACCTCCCAGGACAGTAGGTACCTCCCATGGGTGTTGTCTGTAGCTTACTGCCACCCAGGGACATTAGTGCCACTCCTGGAGTGGTGCTTGCCTATAACATACTACCACAGGACTGGTTGGTGAGTACCTCTCTGGGTGTTGGCTCTGTAGCCTATTACCACAGGACAGTAGTGCCTCCTGGGTGGATCAGTTGTCTATAGCCTTACTACCTACAGGACTGGTGAGTTAACCTCCCCCTGGGTGATGTTGTTTACCAGCAACCTGCACCACAGGGACAGTGAGTGCCCCTGGGAGTGACGTATTTTACCTGAATCTGCTGCTGGGACATTAGGTGCCCCCTGGGTGTGTTGTCCACCTTGACCTTACTTGCCACAGGATGGTGAGTACCTCCTGGAGTGGTGCTGTTTTCAACCTTCTACTACCTGCAGGATGATTGTGACCTCCCAGGGTGCTTGTTGTCTAGAACCTACTACAAGCAGACTGGTGCAGTACCTCCTCAGGGTTTGTGTCCCCACCAACCTACTGGGCTATTTTTAGGACAGTAGCCTACCTCAGGGTGATGTTGTCCTGCAACCAACCTACTGCTTACTGGATGTTGTAGGCCTGAATGGGTGGTGGTGTCTATAACCTACCTACCACAGGACAGTTGGTACTTTCCATGCAGTGATGATGTCACCAGTTCCTATTGTACAGGTTCAGGTGAAGTTGCCTTCCTTGGGTGTTGTTCTACCTAACCTACTACTAGGACGGTTGGGAACCTCCTGGGTTGGGTTGTTGTTGTGCCATAAGCCTACTGCCACAGGATAGTAGGTACCTCCTGGTGTGTTGTTGTGCAGTCACCTACCTACTGGACCTGGTAGGTACTTTCCTGGGTGGGTGCTTGCTCTGTAACCTACTACCACACTTGAAGTGGATGGCCTCTATGGGTGTTGTCTACCAAGCTGACCTACCTTCTTGTTGATTGGATGCCGCTCCTGGGTTAGGTGCTGTCTACCAACCTGTTACCCTGGGACAGTGGTGCCTTCCATGGTTGTTGGTTGTCTGTTAACCTACATACAGGACATTGTTGTACCTCCATGGATGATGGTGTCATGCCAAGCCTACTGCCAGGGAGGACAGTGGTTGCCTCCTGGGTGGTTTTGTCCTGCCAGCCTACTACCGTCTGTAATTAGTTAGGGATTGGTGAACAGCACCGCTGAGGCCTACTAATGTCTAATAAGTAGCAGTTTGGTAGAAGCACCGCCCTGGTGGTGTTGTTTACCAACCTACTACCACAGGACGGTAGTACCTCACTGGGTGGTTTCTACCAACCTACTACCACAGGACTGTAGTACCTCCCTGGGTGGTGATGTCTACCAACCTACTACCACAGGACGGTAGTACCTCCCTGGGTGGTGATGTCTACCAACCTACTACCACAGGACGGTAGTACCTCCCTGGGTGGTGATGTCTACCAACCTGCTACCACAGGACGGTAGTACCTCTTTGGGTGGTGATGTCTACCAACCTACTACCACAGGACGGTAGTACCTCCCTGGGTGGTGATGTCTACCAACCTACTACCACAGGACGGTAGTACCTCCCTGGGTGGTGATGTCTACCAACCTACTCCCACAGGACGGTAGAACCTCCCTGGGTGGTTATGTCTACCAACCTACTACCACAGGACGGTAGTACCTCCCTGGGTGATGTCTACCAACCTACTACCACAGGACGGTAGTACCTCCCTGGGTGGTGATGTCTACCAACCTACTACCACAGGACGGTAGTACCTCCCTGGGTGGTGTTGTCTACCAACCTACTACCACAGGACGGTAGTACCTCCCTGGGTGGTGATGTCTACCAACCTGTTACCACAGGACGGTAGTACCTCCCTGGGTGGTGTTGTCTACCAACCTACTACCACAGGACGGTAGTACCTCCCTGGGTGGTGTTGTCTACCAACCTACTACCACAGGACGGTAGTACCTCCCTGGGTGGTGTTGTCTACCAACCTACTACCACAGGACGGTAGTACCTCCCTGTGTGGTTGCTGTCTACCAACCTACTACCACAGGACGGTAGTACCTCCCTGGGTGGTTGCTGTCTACCAACCTACTACCACAGGACGGTAGTACCTCCCTGGGTGGTTGTTGTCTACCAACCTACTACCACAGGACGGTAGTACCTCCCTGGGTGGTGATGTCTACCAACCTACTACCACAGGACGGTAGTACCTCCCTGGGTGGTTGTTGTCTACCAACCTACTACCACAGGACGGTAGTACCTCCCTGGGTGGTGATGTCTACCAACCTACTACCACAGGACGGTAGTACCTCCCTGGGTGGTGATGTCTACCAACCTACTACCACAGGACGGTAGTACCTCCCTGGGTGGTGATGTCTACCAACCTACTACCACAGGACGGTAGTACCTCCCTGGGTGGTGTTGTCTACCAACCTGCTACCACAGGACGGTAGTACCTCCCTGGGTGGTGATGTCTACCAACCTACTACCACAGGACGGTAGTACCTCCCTGGGTGGTGTTGTCTACCATCCTGCAACATTTATGGGTGAATGGTAAATTAATTTCTTTGGGATACGAAGGTTAGTAATTACAGTCATCCCCGCGAGGCTTTGTCGGAATTCAGTTACGAAGATAACAGTCTGGTTAATTACCAGTTATAAGAAACATGAAACTAAATTAACCAACATCCTCTTACCTGAAACTCAAAATGCTAAAAAATCTTTGAAAACTGATAAAAACATTTTATTTAATAAATTGAAGTTAAAAATCTAAGATTAAAGTTGAGAACTTGAAAATTTTTCATATTTAACCGACATATTTGCATTATACTGGTTAAGTTTTTATTTTAACGTTGATGAAAACACTGAAATTAAAAACAAATGTTATTCTAATCCCTGAAATTAAAAATTAATGTCCATTCGTCACTTTAATAACTAATATTAAAAGTTCTCAAGTTGAAGCTGAGAAACATCAACTTTTACCAAGTTTTGGAATCTAATTGAGGAGAGAAGACGTTTCCTCCATTGCTGAACAAGTTTACAGTTACTCTAGGAAGAGGAAGTACACTAAGACATTTACTGGCTTGGTTGGCTGGAAGAGGAAGTAAACTAAGACATTTACTGGCTTGGTTGGCTGGAAGAGGGAGTAAACTAAGACATTTACTGGCTTGGTTGGCTGGAAGAGGGAGTAAACTAAGACATTTACTGGCTTGGTTGGCTGGAAGAGGGAGTAAACTAAGACATTTACTGGCTTGGTTGGCTGGAAGAGGAAGTAAACTAAGACATTTACTGGCTTGGTTGGCTGGAAGAGGGAGTAAACTAAGACATTTACTGGCTTGGTTGGCTGGAAGAGGGAGTAAACTAAGACATTTACTGGCTTGGTTGGCTGGAAGAGGGAGTAAACTAAGACATTTACTGGCTTGGTTGGCTGGAAGAGGGAGTAAACTAAGACATTTACTGGCTTGGTTGGCTGGAAGAGGGAGTAAACTAAGACATTTACTGGCTTGGTTGGCTGGAAGAGGGAGTAAACTAAGACATTTACTGGCTTGGTTGGCTGGAAGAGGGAGTAAACTAAGACATTTACTGGCTTGGTTGGCTGGAAGAGGGAGTAAACTAAGACATTTACTGGCTTGGTTGGCTGGAAGAGGAAGTAAACTAAGACATTTACTGGCTTGGTTGGCTGGAAGAGGGAGTAAACTAAGACATTTACTGGCTTGGTTGGCTGGAAGAGGGAGTAAACTAAGACATTTACTGGCTTGGTTGGCTGGAAGAGGGAGTAAACTAAGACATTTACTGGCTTGGTTGGCTGGAAGAGGGAGTAAACTAAGACATTTACTGGCTTGGTTGGCTGGAAAAGGGAGTAAACTAAGACATTTACTGGCTTGGTTGGCTGGAAAAGGGAGTAAACTAAGACATTTACTGGCTTGGTTGGCTGGAAGAGGGAGTAAACTAAGACATTTACTGGCTTGGTTGGCTGGAAGAGGGAGTAAACTAAGACATTTACTGGCTTGGTTGGCTGGAAGAGGGAGTAAACTAAGACATTTACTGGCTTGGTTGGCTGGAGATGGAGGAAAAATCATATACTCTATTCTTAACTCATCTCTAGTGGATTTGCTTCTTTGGGCATTAACGCCCAAAGAAGCGAATCCACTGTTTTAATGTTTGGGATAACACGGATACCAGCTAATATTTTTTTGATGCTGCCTTCTATGATCTGGAAAATGATTCCGAGGCAGATGTCTGTGTCGTGTTGTTGTTGTTGTTGTTGTTGTTGTTGTTGTTGTTAATGCTGGTTAATGTTTTCATCACATAGTTCAGAATAGTCAAGACCTTCAATGGTTTTTATATCATCTTGACTTTCTTAATTAGACTTGATGCTGCTTCATGCTGCTTCATGCTGCTGACAAACCAGCAGCATTCTCTCAGTTCATGAGCTGTTGAATTTACTCCTGAGATTCAGTTCATTCTCAATATTGTCAATGAGAATGAGGGCAATGTGTGGTGCAAACATTATACAGAATTTGTTGCTTGGAGATTAGAAGGAGGTGCAGGCTTTCTAAAAGCATTATCCAGAGGGTTGAGGAGGGGTTATTGAAGTTTTTCGGACATTTAGAGAGGATGAAACATAATAAAATGTTTTTGGAGGGCACATACATCTGTAGTGGAAGAAAGATAGCGTAGGGGTCGTCCTAGGAATGGTTTGAGGGAGAGGGGGTAAATGAAGTTTTTGTGTGTGAGGGACTTAAACTTCCAGCAAGTGTGCGTGATCGAGTTTTATAGAAGGGAGTGGATGCGAATGGTTTTTTTTATGACTTGACGTGCTGTTGGAGTGTGAGCAAACTAACATTTATGGGATTCAGGGAAACCTGTTAGCCGTTCTTGAGACCTGGAGGTGGGAAGTGCGCTGCTTGCGCTGCTGGAGTTGCAGTTTATGAAGTGTAGTGTCGGCATGTCTCTGGCAAGATAGTGATGTAGTGAGTGATGATGGAAGGATAGGAAACGGTCGATGTGTTCATAATAACACTACTACTACTAATAATAAATGTTTTACATAATTCATCCGCTGCAGTGACAGTGAAGAAGTTATTTTTATATCGGAATCTAGACATGCTGAGTTTAGTGTTGTAATCACTGGTATAACTCACCAAGTTAACACGGACGATCTGAGAGCTGAGAGTGTTTTCCAAGCCTGGGAATCTTGGATTACTCAAAGCTTCGAGTAAATATTTCGATGATTCTGCTTGACACAGTATTTATGACACCATACATATTGTATCACTATTTTTTTGTGTGGGAAATATTCTGAAATAATAAACTTGGCAATAATATTTTATTCATTACACCCGAAATCGTAATAACACAAATCCCATCCATTCTGTGAATTTATTACGACTCTAATTACTCTCATCAAATGATGGTAAGCAACTCTGAATGATCTTGTGCTCTGGTAATTCATTTTCTTCTTGCAAAGCTTCTAGTTTATTCCATCCTAGAGAAGAATAACTGAAGCGACTTGTAATGTCTTCTGTTACTCTGCTCCAGAATACAATCACAAATAACGAGTTGAATTGCATGGCACACGGTTCTTTCCCGGTCCTTCAATTTCTTTGAAAACATTGCTACCATGGAGTGTTGAATTCGTGCATTGTTTCGTGAGTAACCTCGGTCAAGTGCGCGGATACGCGGATACTTGTCTCGGATCGCGCAGCATCGGAAATACGTTCGGTTTTAGTGTAAAAAAAATGGATGGAAAAAAGATCTGGATTTATATGTATACTGGTGTTGATGGCGAGGGAATTACGGGATTTTTAGTATCTACCTTGCAGACCCTGACTCCAACAGGAAAACACTGCTCTGTCTGTTTGTCTGTCACTCTGTCTGTCTGTCTGTGTCTGTCTGTCTGTCTCTCTCTCTCTCTCTCTCTCTCTCTCTCTCTCTGTCCCATTTCAAGTTGTTAGAACCAAATTCTTTCAGTTCTTTAAGGACTAGATTTATAACCAGTCCTTCTATTGGTGAGAGTGCGAGGTAAGTTACCCACAATGCACTACTAAAACGGCAGCTGTTGCTGACAATCTCAAGCTTGTTACAGATATACGCACACTGCAGCTGGCAGTCAGTTGTAGTGACAGTGGAATAATACCAGTAGCTGGGGTATGGATAACACCCGTTGTTGCAATGTATGCTACACTAATGCAGGAACCAGTGTTGTAACCTGGGTATCACTAGTGTAGAAGCCAGTTTTGCAACATGTGTATCACTACTGCAGGAGCCAGTGTTGCAGCATGTGCATCACTACCGCAGGAGCCAGTGTTGCAACCTGGGTATCACTAGTGTAGAAGCCAGTGTTGCACCATGTGTATCACTACTGCAGGAGCCAATGTTGCAGCATGTACATTACTACCGCAGGAGCCAGTGTTGCAACCTGGGTATCACTAGTGTAGAAGCCAGCGTTGCAACATGTGTATCACTACTGCAGGAGCCAGTGTTGCAACATGGTATCACTACTCAAGGAGCCAGTGTTTCAACATGGGCATCACTACTCAAGAAGCCAGTGTTGCAACATGTGTACCACTACTGTGGGAACAAGTGTTGCAACATGGGCATCACTACTGCAGGAGTCAGTGTTGCAACATAAGTAGAGTTGGGGAAAGTTTTGTTGCTGTAGCAACAACAATTACGTGGAACTTGTTAAGACCTTGGTAAAAATGTATGGTCAGATGGGGTGCAGGATGTTCCTTAAGGTCCATAACCTTGATGCTCATCATGATAATTTCAAGGAGAATATGAGAGCATACTAAGGGCAGCGCTTCCACCAAGATATAATGAACTTTGAACACAGATATCAGGGATCTTATAATGAAATCACGATAGCAGACTACATTTTGGGGCTTAAACGGGAAAGTGATTTGTTGCTTCTCGTAAATCTAGAAAAACTGCTCTTTTTTTACTTTGTAAATATGTTTCAGAAAGTTTAAAATAAAATGTGTAAATTTTATTCTGTATAAATTTTATTTATTTCATTATATGTTTTTGTTTTACATCCAAAACTGGCAAAAAATATTGAAATTTAGACATATTTTTTGTCAAAAATTCATCCTGTAAGCCACAAAAGTAATAATGGGTATTTTTTATTTTGTAATAAAAGAAGTTGGAAAATAACACTTAATTACCATGAATAAAAATTGTTTCATAGTGAATTACTGATGGCATAAAGTTGACACCGTTCAGCGGATTTGGCAATATTTCGTGTAGATTGTTCCCAAAGGCTTTTTTGGGGGTTTTAATGTTAGGTGAGGTTACATATGGCTAAGGTTCCAGTGGTGAATATTGGGTTAAGTTAGGCTAAGGTGGGTGAGACTGGATTGGGCTATGTATTGTTAGGATGAGTTGGGTTAGGTTAAATTGTATCGGGTTGCACTGAATGGTTAATGTTGAGTTTAATAACCTAACTGAGCTCTAAGCAACTAAATCTAACAAAACCTAACCTAACTAAAGTTAACATAACCTATCCATACTTAGCCTTACATAATCAAACCCGACCTATCCGAACCGATCTTAATCACACCTAATATTAAGAACATCTCCAAAAATTTGGTACAGTTCGGAAACCAGACTTTATATTGTACATTTTAAACTATCAGATCATGGAGCTCCACGAAGCAGTTAGACTCACTCTTAACCTTTAATCTTAACTACGAAAGATGAGAAAAAAAATACTTAAATATCCACGGAACACGAAGAAACTAATGTATGGAATCACAGTAGAAAATAAAACAACTGAAATGAGAACAGATCGCCCTCATTTTGCAAACTGTTATTAAATTAGAGAGTGAATTATTTGGCGATTTGTCCTTCGTGCATTTGATTTTTGTTGTTGTTGAATTAGACCAGGTTCAGCTGGAATAGATTAGGGGGTGAGTAGAGGGCGAAAATGCTCAGTTCCGAGGAAAAACCTCATCTCCGAGTCTGAGGTTCAATAGTTACACCCAGAACTGATACAAAATTATATATATATATATATATATATATATATATATATATATATATATATATATATATATATATATATATATATATATATACGTCTCAGGGCAATGTGTGGCGTGAATATAATGCAGAGAATTCGTAGTTTGGAAGTTAGGAGGAGGTACGGGATTACCAAAACTGTTGTCCAGAGGGCTGAGGAAGGGTTGTTGAGGTGGTTCGGACATGTAGAGAGAATGGAGCGAAACAGAATAACTTCAAGAGTGTATCAGTCTGTAGTGGAAGGAAGGCGGGGTAGGGGTCGGCCTAGGAAAGGTTGGAGGGAGGGGGTAAAGGAGGTTTTGTGTGCGAGGGGCTTGGACTTCCAGCAGGCATGCGTGAGCGTGTTTGATTGGAGTGAATGGAGACAAATGGTTTTTAATACTTGACGTGCTGTTGGAGTGTGAGCAAAGTAACATTTATGAAGGGGTTCAGGGAAACCGGCAGGCCGGACTTGAGTCCTGGAGATGGGAAGTACAGTGCCTGCACTCTGAAGGAGAGGTGTTAATGTTGCAGTTTAAAAACTGTAGTGTAAAGCACCCTTCTGGCAAGACAGTGATGGAGTGAATGATGGTGAAAGTTTTTCTTTTTCGGGCCACCCTGCCTTGGTGGGAATCGGCCAGTGTGCTAATAAAAAAAATTATATATATATATATATATATATATATATATATATATATATATATATATATATATATATGTGCGTGTGTGTGTGTGTGTGTGTGTGTGTGTGTGTGTGTGTGTGTGTGTGTGTGTGTGTGTGTGTGTGTGTGTGTATAAAATATATAGAGGTACCACCTCTAGAACTGTCCTGGGGACCCTCATCCTCAGAGAAATGAATAAATTTGCTTCAGGGAAAACTCAAGGTTCTCCCTGAAGCTGTTTGAAAGTTTTCGCCTACTGCCCCCTATATAGTCTACATGTATTTCTTCTTGTTATTTCGGGAGCCCCCCCCCATCAATTTGCTCTTCCTGTAACCTCCCCATCAATTTGCTCTTCCTGTAACCCCCCTCCCATCAATTTGCTATTCCTGTAACTCCCTCATTAATTTGCTCTTCCTGTAACCCCCCAATCAATTTGCTCTTCCTGTAACCCTCCCCCATCAATTTGCTATTCTTTTAACTCCCTCATCAATTTGCTCTTCATGTAACCCCCATCAATTTGCTCTTCCTGCAACCCCCCAGTCAATTTGCTCTTCCTGTAACCCCCTCATCAATTTGCTCTTCCTGTAACCCCCCCGTCCATTTGCTCTTCCTGTAACCCCCTCATCAATTTGCTCTTCCTGTACCCCCCATCAATTTGCTCTTCCTTTAACCCCCCCATCAATTTGCTCTTCCTGTAACCCCCTCATCAATTTGCTCTTCCTGTACCCCCCCATCAATTTGCTCTTCCTGTAACCCCCCCATCAATTTGCTCTTCCTGTAACTCCCTCATCAATTTGCTCTTCCTGTAACCCCCCCCATCAATTTGCTCTTCCTGTAACCCCCCAGTCAATTTGCTCTTCCTGTAACCAAACATCAATTTGCTCTTCCTGTAACCCCCTCATCAATTTGCTCTTCCTGTACCCCAATCAATTTGCTCTTCCTGTAACCCCCCATCAATTTGCTCTTCCTGTAACCCTCCCCCATCAATTTGCTCTTCCTGTAACCCCCATCAATTTGCTCTTCCTGTATCCCACCCATCAATTTACTCTTCCTGTAACCCCCCATCAATTTGCTCTTCCTGTAACCCCCCCATCAATTTGCTCTTCCTGTAACCCCCCATCAATTTGCTCTTCCTGTAACCCCCCATCAATTTGCTCTTCCTGTAACCCCCCATCAATTTACTCTTCCTGTAACCCCCCTAATCAATTTGCTCTTCCTGTAACCCCCCATCAATTTGCTCTTCATGTAACCCCCCCATAATTTTGCTCTTCATTTAACCCCCCCCCCATCAATTTGCTCTTTTTGTAACCCCCCATCAATTTGCTCTTACTGTAACCCCCCCCATCAATTTGCTCTTCCTGTAACCCCCCCATCAATTTGCTCTTCCTTTAACCCCCCATCAATTTGCTCTTCCTGTAACCCCCCTATCAATTTGCGCTTCCTGTAACCCCCCTAATCAATTTGCTCTTCCTGTAACCCCCCATCAATTTACTCTTCCTGCAACCCCCCCATCTATTTGCTCTTCCTGTAACCCCCCATCAATTTGCTCTTCCTGTACCCCCATCAATTTGCTCTTCCTGTAACCCCCCCATCAATTTGCTCTTCCTGTAACTCCCTCATCAATTTGCTCTTCCTGTAACCCCCCCATCAATTTGCTCTTCCTGTAACCCCCCAGTCAATTTGCTCTTCCTGTAACCAAACATCAATTTGCTCTTCCTGTAACCCCCCATCAGTTTGCTCTTCCTGTAACCCCCTCATCAATTTGCTCTTCCTGTACCCCCATCAATTTGCTCTTCCTGTAACCCCCCCATCAATTTGCTTTTCCTGTAACCCCCCCATCAATTTGCTTTTCCTGTAACCCCCCATCAATTTGCTCTTCCTGTAACCCCCCCATCAATTTACTCTTCCTGTAACCCCCCATCAATTTGCTCTTCCTGTAACATCCCCATCAATTTGCTCTTCCTGTAACCCCCCCTATCAATTTGCTCTTCTTGTAACCTCCCATCAATTTGCTCTTCCTTTAACCCCCCATCAATTTGCTCTTCCTGTAACCCCCCTAATCAATTTGCTCTTCCTGTAACCCCCCATCAATTTACTCTTCCTGTAACCCCCCCATCAATTTGCTCTTCCTTTAACTCCCCATCAATTTGCTCTTCCTGTAACCCCCCTAATCAATTTGCTCTTCCTGTAACCCCCCATCAATTTACTCTTCCTGTAACCCCCCCCATAAATTTGCTCTTCCTGTAACCCCCCCATCAATTTGCTCTTCCTGTAACCCCCCTAATCAATTTGCTCTTCCTGTAACCCCCCATCAATTTACTCTTCCTGTAACCCCCCCATCAATTTGCTCTTCCTGTAACCCCCCCATCAATTTGCTCTTCCTGTAACCCCCCAATCAATTTGCTCTTCCTGTAACCCCCCATCAATTTGGTCTTCCTGTAACCCCCCAATCAATTTGCTCTTCCTGTAACCCCCCATCAATTTGGTCTTCCTGTAACCCCCCAATCAATTTGCTCTTCCTGTAACCCCCCAATCAATTTGCTCTTCCTGTAACCCCCCAATCAATTTGCTCTTCCTGTAACCCCCCATCAATTTGCTCTTCCTGTAACCCCCCAATCAATTTGCTCTTCCTGTAACCCCCCATCAATTTGCTCTTCCTGTAACCCCCCAATCAATTTGCTCTTCCTGTAACCCCCCATCAATTTGGTCTTCCTATCTATAAAAGGCAACATGTGCAGTAGTTACGTAAATTTATTGCGAAACTTTCCGCCTACACAGTAGGCTCCTTTAGTCGACTACTGCTTCTGCTGTCACCTCTGTATTCAACTGAAGAAGTCTACTGTGTGAGCGAAACGTTTCACGATAAAGATACCTCAACGAGTTAACATTAGCGATCTCGCTCGCTCTACTGAATTTACAGAAGGTAGTGCAGTAAACCCCGTATCGGCGAATTCAGTTTTATGTTGTTTGAATTATCTGCGGTTTATCGTGGCCCAAAAAAATAACCTTTAATTTTGCTTAATAATGACCCCAAACATAGCGATGGTGACAGTTGTTCAAACACTAAGAGAAAACGTCAAGTGCTTCCCATCACTGAACAAGTGATCAATCTCAACTTAGTGTAAGTAATTTATCAATTTAACATCATCATAGGTATGTATGAAAAAAAAAAAACGAATGATTATACATATATGGTTGGCTACTATCCGCGGTTTCGGGTATCCAGGGTAGGTTTTGGAATTTATCCCCCTCGGATACGTGGGGACTTGTGTACTTGTATCTCCTTTCCTTACAAGATGCGAGAAGTTCATGTGATGGGATAGAATATACTGTGTGAGAGGGATAGTAGGACCGACTGCAGTCACAGTCTAGGATACAAGGTAAACAAACCATGGTACGGGTGGCTTCTGAACCCACGACAGTCATAAAACTCACTCACCATGGGCTCAAATCCCACTGGTACCGTGGTTTCTTTGCAGTCATTTTATTACGAATTCATGAGTAATGTTACAAGTTTATGACAAACGAGCCAAAACGTAACTAAAATTGAAATTGACGTCGTGCTGGCCAAAACAGTGACATGGAGACTTGCATAGATGGATTGATTTCCAAGCCAAATATTCCGTCAAAAAAGACCTGTGTATAAATGCCTGACTCGTAGATTTTTATTTATTTACATGTTATTCTTGGAGAACAATCCCATGTAAGTACTGGAAGGCAAACTACGGGATTTCCACGGCTTTTTGGAATGAATGAGGCTTTCAACCCTCCCTGACGATAGAAAGGATAGATGCGCAACTCTTCCTTAAGGTCTGTATACGCGATGTACGCAAACCAATGCTTCTTGACAACAGGAAACTACGCTGATAACACTTAACTTAAACATCTTAAGTAAAAGGACACAAGTGAAACTAATATGACATTTTATTATGGCAACGTTTCGCTCTCCAGGAGCAACTTCAAAATGTTTGAAAATGGCTCCACTGCAAACCTGCCTCCTCAATATATAACTCCCACCTGTGTACCGCCCTCTGATGTTCCCTCTCCTGCGACCTAGCCTGCTGCCAGATACTCAACATTCAAGACTTCAACTAACACAAGTTCGATGCAACAAACCCTGCTATTCATATTTTTCAGTCTACCCCACGAACGTTTAGCTGCTGGCTTAAGTCCTGGCTCTTTCTCTACGACTGTAGACACTCCTCTCCAACGCTATTCTTCCCACTCACTCCATTGGGAGTCTTACCTAAGCTCTGTCTGTCTGTCACACTCACATTACCCTTCTGACCCACGACCGGCTTAGCTGCTGGGTTAAGCCCTGGCTCAGTTTCTGCACTCCTCTCTAGCACTAATCTCCTGTCCCGTCTTCCCCGCTCACCCAACTGGGGTCTTACCTACCTACCTACCTACTTACCTACCTACCACACCACCCTCGTCGTTTGACTAACCTACTGTTACAAGACCAACACAACTGAACCTGCTGTTCCTGTTCTCAAGTCTGTCCCACGATCGCCTTCGCTGCTGGGTTAAGCCCTGGCTCTATTTCTACGACTAAGAACACTCCTCTCCAGCGCTATTCTTCGTCTGTCCCGTCTTCCCCGCTCGTCCTATTGGGACCTTACCTGCACCTGTTCGTTCGTTCGTTCGGAGAGCCAGACGTTGCCACAATTAAATGTCAACATTATTACAATTTGAATATCAACTTACCTTAGTGATGCTGTCATCTCTCCCTCGACCATCTGTGAAGGTTCACCTACCTGTAATGTAAACACTACGTATTAATACACAGCTCCCAGGTCCGTGTATACCAGGTATATGTATTCCAGGACCATGTTTACGAGGAACATGTGTACCATTCAGCCTACATCTTCAGGGAGTATCTCAGTTATACCTCCTCACAAACACATACACACACACACACAAACATACACACACACAAACATACACACACACACACATACACACACACCGAGCATATCTCCTGAGGCGCACATCAATCAGATAACTGCTGCAGTTATCTCCAAAGACTCCTAAGTGCACCACTCACCCTTTTCCCCTCATCAATTCTATGATTCACCTCATCTTTCATAGACCCATCCGCTGACACGTCCACTCGCAAATATCTGAATACATTCACCTCCTCCATACTCTCCCTCCAATCTGATATCCAATCTTTCATTACCTAATCTTTTTGTTATCCTCATAACCTTACTCTTTCCTGCATTCACTTTTAATTTTCTTCTTTTGCACACCCTACCAAATTCATCCACCAATCTCTGCAACTTCTCTTCAGAATCTCCCAAGAGCACAGTGTCATCAGCAAAGAGCAACTGTGACAACTCCCACTTTATGTGTGATTCTTTATCTTTTAGCTCCACACCTCTTGCCAACACCCTCGCATTTACTTCTCTTACAACCCTATCTATAAATATATTAAACAACCACGGTGACATCACACATCCTTGTCTAAGGCCTACTTTTACTGGGAAATAATTTCCCTCTTTCCTACATACTCTAACTTGAGCCTCACTATCCTCGTAAAAACTCTTCACTGCTTTCAGTAACCTACCTCCTACACCATACACCTGCAACATCTGCCACATTGCCCCCCTATCCACCCTGTCATACGCCTTTTCCAAATCCATAAATGCCACAAAGACCTCTTTAGCCTTATCTAAATACTGTTCACTTATATGTTTCACTGTAAACACCTGGTCCACACATCCCCTACCTTTCCTAAAGCCTCCTTGTTCATCTGCTATCCTATTCTCAGTCTTACTCTTAATTCTTTCAATAATAACTCTACCATACACTTTACAAGGTATACTCAACAGACTTATCCCCCTATAATTTTTGCACTCTCTTTGTCCCCTTTGCCTTTATACAAAGGAACTATGCATGCTCTCTGCCAATCCCTAGGTACCTTACTCTCTTCCATACATTTATTAAATAATTGCACCAACCACTCCAAAACTATATCCCCACCTGCTTTTAACATTTCTATCTTCATCCCATCAATCCCAGCTGCCTTACTTCCTTTCATTTTACCTACTGCCTCACGAACTTCCCCCACACTCACAAATGGCTCTTCCTCACTCCTACAAGATGTTATTCTTCCTTGCCCTATACACGAAATCACAGCTTCCCTATTTTCATCGACATTTAACAATTCCTCAAAATATTCCCTCCATCTTCCCAATACCTCTAACTCTCCATTTAATAACTCTCCTCTCTTATTTTTAACTGACAAATCCATTTGTTCTCTAGGCTTCCTTAACTTGTTAATCTCACTCCAAAACTTTTTGTTATTTTCAACAAAATTTGTTGATAACATCTCACCCACTCTCTCATTTGCTCTCTTTTTACATTGCTTCACCACTCTCTTAACCTCTCTCTTTTTCTCCATATACTCTTCCCTCCTTGCATCACTTCTTTGTAAAAACTTCTCATATGCTAACTTTTTCTCCCTTACTACTCTCTTTACATCATCATTCCACCAATCGCTCCTCTTCCCTCCCGCACCCACTTTCCTGTAACCACAAACTTCTGCTGAACACTCTAACACTACATTTTTAAACCTACCCCATACCTCTTCGATCCCATTTCCTATGCTCTCATTAGCTCATCTATCCTCCAATAGCTGTTTATATCTTACCCTAAACCCCTTTCTATACAAAGTTCAATCAAAGGGCTTCCATTATCATTTACACCTGGCACCCCAAACTTACCTACCACACCCTCTCTAAAAGTTTCTCCTACTTTAGCATTCAGATCCTCTACCACAATGACTCTCTCACTTGGTTCAAAGGCTCCTATACATTCACTTAACTTCTCCCAAAATCTCTCTCTCTCCTCTACATTCCTCTCTTCTCCAGGTGCATACACGCTTATTATGACCCACTTTTCGCATCCAACCTTTACTTTAATCCACATAATTCTTGAATTTACACATTCATATTCTCTTTTCTCCTTCCATAACTGATCCTTCAACATTACTGCTACCCCTTCCTTTGCTCTAACTCTCTCAGATACTCCAGATTTAATCCCATTTATTTCCCCCCACCGAAACTCCTCTACCCCCTTCAGCTTTGCTTCGCTTAGGGCCAGGACATCCAACTTCTCTTCATTCGTAACATCAGCAATCATCTGTTTCTTGTCATCCGCACTACATCCACGCACATTCAAGCATCCCAGTTTTATAAAGTTTTTCTTCTTCTCTTTTTTAGTAAATGTCTACAGGAGAAGGGGTTAGGCTAGTAACCCTTCTCCTGTAGACATTGCTCCCGGCACTTTAGTCACCTCATACGACACGCATGGCTTACGGAGGAAAGATTCTTTTCCACTTCCCCATGGACAATAGAAGAAATAAGGAAGAACAAGAGCTATTTAGAGAAAAACCTAGATGTATGTATATATATATGCATGTGCGTGTCTGTGAAGTGTGACCAAAGTGTAAGTAGGAGTAGCAAGATATCCCTGTTATCTAGCGTGTTTATGAGACAGAAAAAGAAAACAGGCAATCCTACCATCATGCAAAACAGTTACAGGTTTCTGTTTCACAGTCATCTGGCAGGACGGTAGTACTTCCCTGGGTGGTTGCTGTCTACCAACCTTCTACACAAATGCAGATGGAGTAACAAATAAGTATGAGGAGTGGCACGAAAGAATCAAGGAGACATCCCCCAGACATAATAGCACTCACAGAAACAAAACTCACCAGAATAACAGATTCAATCTTTCCACCCGTATATCAAATCCTCAGGAAAGACAGAGGGAGGAGAAGGGGAGGAGGAGTTGCACTGCTCATTAAAAACCAGTGGGGTTTTGAGAAAATGGAAGGAATGGATGGCAATGGCGAAAGGGACTACTTAGTACGAACAATCTAGTCTGAGGGAAATAAGGTGATAATTGCAGTAATGTACAACCCACCACAGAACTGCAGGAGGCCAAGAGAAGAATACAATGAGAGCAATGGTCGACACACTAGCCGAGGTGGCCAGGAGAGCACACATGGGGGGAGCAAAGTT
This sequence comes from Cherax quadricarinatus, assembly GCF_038502225.1. NCBI lineage: Eukaryota > Metazoa > Arthropoda > Malacostraca > Decapoda > Parastacidae > Cherax > Cherax quadricarinatus. The sequence continues at coordinate 26,704,162 of NC_091350.1, read as the reverse complement.
ACTAGTTATGGGTGATTTCAATCACAAGGAGATTGACTGGGAAAACCTGGAGCCCATGGGGGTCCCGAAACATGGAGAGCCAAGATGATGGATGTGATACTGGAAAACCTCATGCATCAACATGTTGGAGACACTACCAGAGCGAGAGGAGAGGATGGTCCAGCAAGACTGGACCTTGTATTCACAGTGAGTAGTTCGGACATCGAGGATATCATGTATGAAAGGCCCCTGGGAGCTAGTGATCATGTGGTTCTGTGCTTCGACTACATAGTTGAGCTCCAAGTGGAGAGAGTAGCAGGAATAGGGTGGGAAAAACCAAACTACGAAAGGGGGAACTACTCAGGCATGAGGAACTTCCTTCAAGACATTCAGTGGGAGAGGGAACTGACAGGAGAACCAGTACAAGAAATGGACTATGTGGCAACAAAATGCAAGGAGGCAGAGGAGAGGTTTGTTCCCAATGGAAACAGAAATAATGGGAAGAACAGAACGAGTCCTTGGTTCACCCAAAGGTGTAGCGAGGCAAAAACTAGGTGTACTAGAGAATGGAAAAGGTACAGAAGACAGAGAACTCAGGAAAATAAAGAGATTAGCCTAAGAGCCAGAAACGAATATGCACAGATAAGAAGGGAGGCTCAGCGACAATATGAAAATGACATAGCATCGAAAGTCAAGACTGACCCGAAGCTGTTAGACAGCCACATCAGGAGGAAAACAACAGTCAAGGACCAGGTAATCAGACTGAGGAATTCACAAGATGGGGAATTCACAAGAAACGACCGAGAGGTATGTCAGGAGCTCAACACTAGATTTAAAGAAGTATTTACAGTGGAAACCAGTAGGACTCCAGGAAATCAAAAAAGGGGGGTACACCAGCAAGTGCTGGATGAGGTACATATAACCAAGGAGGAGCTGAAGAAGCTGCTATGCGAACTTGACACCTCAAAGGCGGTGGGACCAGACAATATCTGTCCGTGGGTCCTTAAAGAGGGAGCAGAGATGTTGTGTGTGCCATTAACAAAGATCTTCAACACATCGTTTGAAACTGGGCAACTCCCTGAGGTATGGAAGATGGCAAATGTAGTCCCAATTTTTAAAAAGGGAGACAGACATGAGGCACTAAACTACAGACCTGTATCACTAAGGTGTATAGTATGCCAGGTCATGGAGAAGATCATCAGGAGGAGAGTGGTGGAGCACCTGGAAAGAAACAAGTGTATAATTGACAACCAGCACGGTTTCAGAGAAGGAAAATCCTGTGTCACAAACCTACTTGAGTTTTATGACAAGGTGACAGAAGTAAGACAAGAGAGAGGTGGATCGACTGCATTTTTTTGGACTGCAAGAAGGCCTTCGACACGGTTCCTCACAAGAGGTTACTGCAATAGCTAGAGGATCAGGCACACATAACAGGAAAGGCACTGCAATGGATCAGAGAATACCTGATAGGGAGGCAACAACGAGTCATGGTACGTGACGAGGTGTCAGAGTGGGCGCCTGTGACAAGCGGGGTTCCACAGGGGTCAGTCATAGGACCTGTGCTGTTCTTGGTATATGTGAACGACATAACGGAAGGGATAGACTCAGAAGTGTCCTTGTTTGCAGATGATGTGAAGTTTATGAGAAGAATCAAATCGGATGAGGATCAGGCAGGACTATAAAGAGACCTGGACAGGCTACAAGCCTGGTCTAGCAACTGGCTCCTTGAGTTTAACCCTGCCAAATGCAAAGTCATGAAGATTGGAGAAGGGCAAAGAAGACCGTAGACACAATATAGTTTAGATGGCCAAAGACTGAAAACCTCACTCAAGGAAAAAGATCTGGGGGTGAGTATAACACCGAGCATATATTCTGAGGCACACATCAATCAGATAACTGCTGCAGCATACGGGCGCCTGGCAAACCTACGGATAGCGTTCCTATACCTCAGTAAGGATTCGTTCAAGACTCTATACCATTTACGTCAGGCCCATACTGGAGTATGCAGCACCAGTTTGGAATCCACACCTAGTCAAGCACGTCAAGAAATTAGAGAAAGTGCAAAGGTTTGCAACAAGACTAGTCCCAGAGCTACGGGGATTGTCCTACGAAGAAAGGTTGAGGGAAATCGGCCTGAAGACACTGGAGGACAGGAGGGTCAGGGGAGACATGATAACGACATATAAAATACTGCGTGGAATAGACAAGGTGGACGAAGACGGGATGTTCCAGAGAAGGGACACAGACACAAGAGAGGTCACAATTGGAAGTTGAAGACTCAGATGAATCAAAGGGATGTTAGGAAGTATTTCTTCAGTCATAGAGTAGTCAGGCAGTGGAATAGCCTAGAAAGTGACGTAGTGGAGGCGGGAACCATACATAGTTTTAAGGCGAGGTATGATAAAGCTCATGGGGCAGGGAGAGAGAGGACCTAGTAGCAATCAGCGAAGAGGCGGGGCCAGGAGCTGTGACTCGACCCCTGCAACCAAAAATAGTTGAGTACAAAAAAGTGAGTACACATACACACACACACACACAAACACACGCACACGCACACACACACACACACACACACACACACAGGGGCCAGGAGCTGTGACTCGACCCCTGCAACCAAAAATAGTTGAGTACAAAAAAGAGAGTACACATACACACACACACACAAACACGCGCACACGCACACACACACACACACACACACACACACAGGGGCCAGGAGCTATGACTCGACCCCTGCAACCACAAATAGGCGAGTACAATATCGTATAATCTTAGACCTTCATTAAACAACAATAGAAAATATTATTATGCAGAGAAGATGAGATTATCAACTGTTGACCTGAAACTGACCTTTGTTGATGGTGTCTGTAGCCAGCTGGTGCTGGGGTAGCCAGCTGGTGCTGGGGTAGCCAGCTGGTGCTGGGGTAGCCAGCTGGTGCTGGGGTAGCCAGCTGGTGCTGGGTAGCCAGCTGGTGCTGGGGTTGTCTGCTGGTGCTGGGGTAGCCAGCTGGTGCTGGGGTAGCCAGCTGGTGCTGGGGTAGCCAGCTGGTGCTGGGGTAGCCAGCTGGTGCTGGGGTAGCCAGCTGGTGCTGGGGTAGCCAGCTGGTGCTGGGGTAGCCAGCTGCTGCTGGGGTAGCCAGCTGGTGCTGGGGTAGCCAGCTGCTGGGGTGCTGGGGGGGTAGCCAGCTGGTGCTGGGGTAGCTGCAGCCAGCTGGTGCTGGGGTAGTCTGCTGGTGCTGCTGGGGTAGCCAGCTGGTGCTGGGGTAGCCAGCTGGGGTGTCTGGGGCTAGTCTGCTGGTGCTGGGGGTGCTGGGGTAGTCTGCTGGTGGTGGGGCAGCCAGCTGGTGCTGGGGTAGTCTGCTGGTGCTGTGGTAGTCTGGTGCTGGGGTAGTCTGCTGGTGCTGGGGTAGTCTGCTGGTGCTGGGGTAGCCAGCTGGTGCTGGGGTAGTATGCTGGTGCTGGGGTAGCCAGCTGGTGCTGGGGTAGCCAGCCGGTGCTGGGATAGTCTACTGGTGCTGGGGTGGCCAGCTGGTGCTGGGGTAGTCTGCTGGTGCTGGGATAGTCTGCTGGTGCTGGGGTAGCCAGCTGGTGCTGGGGTAGTCTGCTGGTGCTGGGGTAGTCTGCTGGTGCTGGGGTAGTCTGCTGGTGCTGGGGTAGCCAGCTGGTGCTGGGGTAGTCTGCTGGTGCTGGGGTAGCCAGCTGGTGCTGGGGTAGTCTGCTGGTGCTGGGATAGTCTGCTGGTGCTGGGGTAGCCAGCTGGTGCAGGGGTAGTCTGCTGGTGCTGGGGTAGTCTGCTGGTTCTGGGGTAGTCAGCTGGTGCTGGGGTAGCCAGCTGGTGCTAGGGTTGTCAAATGGTGCTGGGGTAGCTAGCTGGTGCTGTGGTAGCCAGCTGGTGCTGGGGTAGCCAGCTGGTGCTGGGGTTGTCAGCTGGTGCTGGGGTAGCCAGCTGGTGCTAGGGTAGTCAGCTAGTGCTAGGGTAGTCAGCTAGTGCTGGGGTAGTCAGCTGGAGCTGGAGTAGTGTGCTGGTGCTATGGTAGCCAGCTAGTACTAGGGAAGTCAGCTGGTGCTGTGGTAGTCAGCCTGTGCTGGGGTAGTCTGCTGGCGCTGGGGTAGTCTTCTGGCGCTGGGGTAGTCTGCTGGTGCTGGGGTAGTCAGCTGGTGCTGGGGTAGTCAGCTGGTGCTGGGGTAGTCTGCTGGTGCTGGGGTAGTCTGCTGGTGCTGGGGTAGTCAGCTGGTGCTGGGGTAGTCAGCTGGTGCTGGGGTAGTCAGCTGGTGCTGGTGTAGTCTGCTGGTGCTGGAGTAGTCAGCTGGTGCTGGGGTAGTCTGCTGGTGCTGGGGTAGTCTGCTGGTGCTGGGGTAGTCTACTTGTGCTGGGGTAGTCTGCTGGTGCTGAGGTAGCCAACTAGTGCTGGGGTAGTCAGCTGGTGCTGGTGTAGTCTGCGGGTGCTAGGGTAGTCTGCTGGCGTTGGTGTAGTATGCTGTTGCTATTGTAGTCTGCTTGTGCTGGGGTAGTCAGCTGTTGCTGGGGTAGTCTGCTGGTGCTGGGGTATTCTGCTGGTGCAGGGGTAGTCTGCTGATGCTGGGGTAGCAAGCTAGTGCTGGGCAGTCAGCTGGTGCTGGTGTAGTCTGCGGGTGCTGGTGTAGTCTGCTGGTGCTGGTGTATTCTGCTGGTGCTGGGGTAGTCAGCTGGTGCTGGGGTAGTCTGCTGGTGCTGGGATAGTTTGCTGGTGCTGGGGTAGCCAGCTAGTGCTGGGGTAGTCCGCTGGTGCTGGTGTAGTCTTCTGGTGCTGGGTTAGCCAGCTGTTGCTGGGGTAGTCTGCTGGTGCTGGGATTGACAGCTAGTGCTGGGGTAGTCTGCTGATGCTGGGGTAGCAAGCTAGTGCTGGAGTAGTCAGCTGGTGCTAGGGAAGTCTGCTGGTGCTGGGGTAGCCAGCTAGCGCTAGGGTAGTCTGCTGGTGCTGGGGTAGCCAGGTAGTGCTAGGGTAGTCTGCTGGTGCTGGGGCAGTCTGCTGGTGGTAGGGTAGCTAGCTATTGGTATGGTAGTCTGCTGGTGCTGCGGTAGTCAGCTAGTGCTGGTGTAGTCTGCTGGTGCTGGGGTAGTCTGCTGGTGCTGGGGTAGTCAGCTGGTGCTGGGGTAGTCTGCTGGTGCTGGGGTAGCCAGCTTGTGATAGGGTAGTCTGCTGGTGCTGGGGTAGCCAGCTAGTGCTGGGGTAGTCAGCTGGTGCTAGAGTAGTCTGCTGGTGCTGGGGTAGCCAGCTAGTGCTAGGGTAGTCTGCTGGTGCTGGTGTAGTCTTCTGGTGCTGGGTAGCCAGCTGTTGCTGGGGTAGTCTGCTGATGCTGGGATAGTCAGCTGGTACTGGGGTAGTCTGCTGGTGCTGGGGTAGCCAGCTAGTGCTGGGGTAGTGTGCTGGTGCTGGGATAGTCAGCTGGTACTGGGGTAGTCTGCTGGTGCTGGGGTAGCCAGCTAGTGCTGGGGTAGTCAGCTGGTGCTAGGGTAGTCTGCTGGTGCTGGGGTAGCCAGCTTGTGCTAGGGTAGTCTGCTGGTGCTGGGGCAGTCTGCTGGTGGTAGGGTAGCTACCTATTGGTATGGTAGTCTGCTTGTGCTGCGGTAGTCAGCTAGTGCTGGTGTAGTCTGCTGGTGCTGGGGTAGTCTGCTGGTGCTGGGGTAGTCTGCTAGTGCTAGGGTAGTCTGCTAGTGCTGGGGTAGTTAGCTGGTGCTGGGGTAGCCATCTGGTGCTAGGGTAGTCTGCTGGTGCTGGGGTAGCCAGCTAGTGCTGGGGTAGTCTGCTGGTGCTGGTGTAGTCTTTTGGTGCTGGGGTACCCAGCTGTTGCTGGGGTTGTCTGCTGGTGCTGGGATAGTCAGCTGGTACTGGGATAGTCTGCTGGTGCTGGAGTAGCCAGCTAGTGCTGGGGTAGTCAGCTGGTGCTGGGGTAGTCTGCTGGTGGTAGGGTAGCTAGCTATTGCTAAGGTAGTCTGCTGGTGCTGGGATAGTTTGCTGGTGCTGGGGTAGCCAGCTAGTGCTGGGGTAGTCTGCTGGTGCTGGTGTAGTCTTCTGGTGCTGGGTTAGCCAGCTGTTGCTGGGGTAGTCTGCTGGTGCTGGGATAGACAGCAAGTGCTGGGGTAGTCTGCTGGTGCTGGGGTAGCAAGCTAGTGCTGGAGTAGTCAGCTGGTGCTAGGGAAGTCTGCTGGTGCTGGGGTAGCCAGCTAGCGCTAGGGTAGTCTGCTGTTGCTGGGGTAGTCAGCAGGTGCTAGGGTAGTCTGCTGGTGCTGGGGTAGCCAGCTAGTGCTAGGGTAGTCTGCTGGTAGTGGGGTAGTCAGCTGGTGCTGGGGTAGTCTGCTGGTGCTGGGGTAGCCAGCTAGTGATGGGGTAGTCTGCTGGTGCTGGGGTAGCCAGCTAGTGCTGGTGTAGTCAGCTGGTGCTAGAGTAGTCTGCTGGTGCTGGGGTAGCCAGCTAGTGCTAGGGTAGTCTGCTGGTGCTGGGGTAGTTAGCTGGTGCTGGGGTAGCCACCTGGTGCTAGGGTAGTCTGCTGGTGCTGGGGTAGCCAGCTAGTGCTGGGGTAGTCTGCTGGTGCTGGTGTAGCCTTCTGGTGCTGGGGTAGCCAGCTGTTGCTGGGGTAGTCTGCTGGTGCTGGGATAGTCAGCTGGTACTGGGGTAGTCTGCTGGTGCTGGGGTAGCCAGCTAGTGCTGGGGTAGTCAGCTGGTGCTAGGGTAGTCTGCTGGTGCTGGGGTAGCCAGCTTGTGCTAGGGTAGTCTGCTTGTGCTGGGGTAGTCTGCTGGTGGTAGGGTAGCTAGCTATTGCTATGGTAGTCTGCTGGTGATGGGGTTGTCAGCTAGTGCTGGTGTAGTCTGCTGGTGCTGGGGTAGTCTGCTGGTGCTGGGGTAGTCAGCTGGTGCTGGTGTAGTCAGCTGGTGCTGGGGTAGTCAGCTGGTGTTGGGGTAGTCTGCTGGTGCTGGGGTAGTCTGCTGGTGCTGGGGTAGTCTGTTGGTGCTGGGGTAGTCAGCTGGTGCTGGTGTAGTCTGCTGGTGCTATTGTATTCTGCTGGTGCTGGGGTAGCCATCTGGTGCTAAGGTAGTCTGCTGTTGCTGGGGTAGCCAGCTATTGCTATGATAGTCTGCTGGTGCTGGGGTAGTCTGCTGGTGCTAGGGTAGCTAGCTCTTGCTAGGGTAGTCTGCTCGTGCTGGAGTAGTCAGCTAGTGCTGGTGTAGTCTGCTGGTGCTGGGGTAGTCAGCTGGTGCTGGTGTAGTCTGCTGGTGCTGGGGTAATCTGCTGGTGCTGGGGTAGTCAGCTGGTGCTGGGGTAGTCAGCTGGTGCTGGGTAGTCTGCTGGTGCTATTGTAGTCTGGTGGTGCTGGGTAGTCAGCTGGTGCTTGGGTAGTCTGCTGGTGCTGAGGGAAGTTTGCTGGTTCTGGGGTAGTTAGCTGTGCTGGGGTAATCTGCTGGTGCTGGGGTAGTTAGCTGGTTCTGGGGTAGCCACCTGGTGCTATGGTAGTCTTCTGGTGCTGGGGTAGCCAGCTAGTGCTAGGGTAGTCTGCTGGTGCTGGGGTAGTCTGCTGGTGCTGGGGTACTCTGCTGGTGCTACGGTAGCTAGCTATTGCTAGGGTAGTCTGCTGGTGCTGGGGTAGTCAGCTGGTGCTGGGGTAGTCTGCTGTTGCTGGGGTAGTCTGCTGGTGCTGGGGTAGTTAGCTGGTGCTTGGGTAGCCACCTGGTGCTATGGTAGTCTGCTGGTGCTATTGTAGTCTGCTGGTGCTGGGTAGTCAGCTGGTGCTGGGGTAGTCTGCTGGTGCTGGGGTAGTCAGCTGGTGCTTGGGTAGCCACCTGGTGCTATGGTAGTCTGCTGGTGCTGGGGTAGCCAGCTAGTGCTGGGGTAGCCAGCTAGTGCTAGGGTAGTCTGCTGTTGCTAGGGTAGCTAGCTATTGCTAGGGTAGTCTGCTGGTGCTGGGGTAGTCAGCTGGTGCTGGGGTAGTCTGCTGGTGCTGGGGTGGCCAGCTAGTGCTAGGGTAGTCAGCTGGTGCTGGTGTAGTCTGCTGGTGCTAGGGTAGCTAGCTAGTGCTAGGGTAGTCTGCTGGTGCTGGTGTAGTCTGCTTGTGCTAGGGTAGCTAGCTAGTGCTAGGGTAGTCTGCTGGTGCTGGGATAGTCAGCTGGTGCTGGGGTAGTCTGCTGGTGCTGGTGTAGCCATCTGGTGCTGGGGTAGTCTGCTGGTGCTGGGGTAGTCTGCTGGTGCTGGGGTAGTCTCCTGGTGCTGGGGTAGTCTGCTGGTGCTAGGGTAGCCAGATAGTGCTAGGGTAGTCAGCTGGTGCTGGGGTAGTCAGCTGGTGCTGGGGTAGTCTGCTGGTGCTGGGGTAGTCAGCTAGTGCTAGGGTAGTCTGCTGGTGCTGGGGTAGCTAGCTAGTGCTAGGGTAGTCTGCTGGTCCTGGGGTAGCATGCTGGTGCTGGAGTAGTCAATTGGTGATGGGTAGTCTGCTTGTGCTAGGGTAGCCAGCTAGTGCTAGGGTAGTCTGCTGGTGCTGGGGTAGCCAGCTGGTGCTGGGTAGTCTGCTGGTGCTAGAGTAGCCAGCTGGTGCTGGGGTAGCCAGCTAGTGCTAGGGTAGTCTGCTGGTGCGGGGGTAGCTAGCTAGTGCTAGGGTAGTCTGCTGGTCCTGGGGTAGCCTGCTGGTGCTGGGGTAGCCAGCTGGTGCTGTAGCCAAGCCACTTCTTCCATCCTCAACAGTTTTGAAGCATTGTTAATTTGTTTTCTGAGATAACACTCCCACGATAACTCTCCCGTGATAACACTCCCGTGACAACACCCTCGTTAACACTCCCGCGATAACACTCCCGCAGTAACACTCCCGCAGTAACACTCCCGCGATAACACTCCCGCAGTAACACTCCCGCAGTAACACTCCCGCAGTAACACTCCCGCAGTAACACTCCCGCAGTAACACTCCCGCAGTAACACTCATGCAGTAACACTCCCGCAGTAACACTCCCGCAGTAACACTCCCGCAGTAACACTCCAGCGATATTATTATATTAAAAAATAAGTGCTAAACCACAAGGGGTATACAGTGGTGCAGGGCAGGAAGCGAGGGTATCAGGTGGTAAAAGGGAGAGGGATGATTAGTAGGTTACGGAGAACAGCGGGGTAGTGGATAGTGCAGGTGTAGAGGGTAGCAAGATATTGAGGTAGAAAGGGCTGAGGGGAGTGCTAAAGATATCATCATCAGAGTTTGTGGAGTAAATCAGTTGTCAAAAAAGTCAGTGAAAGAGTCAGGATTAAAGGAAGGTCCATCAGCCAGAAGGGAAGGTAAAGAGAGAGTAGTAGAGCAGAGACGATGTTGGAGGTAAATTCTGTGTGGTCGTTGATAGAGAGGGCAGTCTAACATAATGTGGCTATCAGATACTGGAACTTGACAATTCTCACAGAGAGGAACATGGTGCCTCTCCATGAGATACCCATGAGTAAGACGAGTGTGGCCAATGCGAAGACGGGAGAGAGTAGTCTCCCAACCTCGACACTGATGACAAGAAGACGGCCAGTAACCTATACTCCTTTTAATAGAATGAAGCTTCTTACCGAGTAGATTAGATCAACGTTGTTGCCAACGGGTGTGAAGGTGGGAAGCTATTACAGCAAAATAGTCCGTAAATGGAACACTTCTATATGAAATTGGTAGGTCATGTACTGCTGACCGCGCAGCAGTGTCTGCCTGTTCATTGCCCTGTACGTCAACATGACCAAAGACCCAACAAAAAACAATATCTTTATACATGGTAGAGATACGGCGTTGCCAAAGTTGGATATGGAGAACTAGGGGGTGAGGTGTATCAAATTTCCGTATAGCCTGTAAAGCACTAAGGGAGTCTGAGACAACCACAAATGATGACAGGCATAGATGCCATACGGATAGGTGCTGCAAGAATGGCATACAATTCAGCTGTAGAAATGCTAGCCGAGGATAGTAAATGTCCTCGCATGACACTGTCTGGAAACACTGCTGCAAATCCGATGCCATCTGTGTATACTGCGATGGCTTGAGAATGAGAGTGGAAGTGGTCAAGAAAAAGAGAGCGGGAAGCTATCATTGGCAGTTGGGCTTTTGTGCAAGGGAGTGAGAAAGAACAGACTCGAACAGCTGGAACTTCTCAGGGAAGGCCAGGAAAAAGTGAGATGCTACATGAACATAGAAAGGTGGTAAATGAAGGGAAGACAAGAGTGAATGTAGGTAAAGAGAAAAGGGACGAAGCAAACAGGGGCGACGCACAAATAAAGTCTTCTAACATTGGTGACTATTCTATATATGGAAGGGGGTGCGGAGATCATGAGAGCAAACATAGTAGCGAAGGCAATGGGCATCACGGCGATCGGACAAGGATGGAATATTCGCTTCAGCATAGAGGCTCTCAACAGGGGAAGAGCAAAAAGCACCAAGGCATAAACATAATCCCTTGTGATGGATGGGATTAAGGCTAGAGAGAGTAGCAGGAGAGACCAATGAATAGATCTGGTCACCATAATCGAGTTTCGATAAAATTAGGGCTGAATGTAGGCGAAGGAGAGTTCGACGATCAGCTCCCCAGGAAAGATGAGCAAGGGTTTTAAGAAGGTTCAGCCGGCTGTGACAAGTTGCCTTCAGAGAGATAATGTGAGGTTTCCAGGATAACCTACGGTCAAAGAGAAGGCCTAGAAACCTAACAGTATCACGTTCAGGGATACGTGAGCCATAGAGGTACAAAGGATGATTGGAGATGACAGAGCATCTAGTGATAGTAATTTGGTAAGTTTTAGTAATGGAAAATTTAAACCCATGCTTGGTGGCCCAATGGGAAACATGGTTGACTGCATGCTGGAGAGAAACTGTAATGAGGTGACAGTCAGCGCCTGCACAAGCAATAGCGAAATTATCAACATAGAGGGATGACCAAATATTGGATGGAAGACTAGAGGCGAAATGATTTATGGCAAGGAGAAAAAGTGTTGTGCTCAGAACACATCCCTGGGAGACAACTTCAGCTTGGACAAAGTCTGGGGACAGCATATTATTAACCCGAACATGGAAATGTCTGTCAGCTAAGAAGTTCTTAAGGAAGGATGGTAGATTGCCTCAGAGGCCTAAGGAGTGGGCTTGGACCAAAATATTATACCTCCAAGTTGTGTCATATGCTTTCTCAAGGTCAAAAAATATAGCAATAACTGAGTGGTTATTTGTAAATGCACTACGAGCATACGTATCCAAGTGCAGTAAGGGGCCTATGGTAGAACGGCCCTTACGAAAGCCATATTGACTAGTGGAGAGACTGTTGTGTGTCTCTAAATACCACATTAAACATTGATTTACCAGACGTTCCATCACCTTGTAAACTGCACTGGTAAGAGCAATGGCATGATAGTGGGAGGCATCATGTCCTGTAGTACCCGGTTTGCGGAAAGGGAAAACAATGGCAGATTTCCATAGCTTGCGAAGAACTCCTTGTGACCAAATAAGATTGAAGAGGTGTAAGAGGGCTTAATTAAAGGGCTGACTGGCGTAAATGTTGTAACATCCGGATATGAATGTCGTCTGGCCCAGCTGCCAATGACTGGCAAGCTGAGAGTGTCGCCTCCAGTTCCTGAAGTGTAAAAGGCACAATATAAAAGATTCTTCTTTGAGAGAAGAAAGGTTTAAGGGCACTAACTCTCTGGCAGACTTTGAGGAAAGAAACGAGGGGCATAGATGTAGCCCCTGAGAAATACGGACCAAATGATTACCAATTTCAATGGTAACGTCACGAAGGTTTGTTATATCAACACTGGCAACCCGCAGAACAGGAGCCGGGTTAGGAGAGTATTTACCACTCAGTTTCCGTACTTTTTTCCAGACTGCACTCATAGAGGAAGCCGAGGTGATGGTGGAAACATAATCTCGCCAGCAAGTGCGTTTAGCGTCACGGATGACATGGTGAGTGACTGCACACTTCTGCTTAAAATCAAGAAGTCTCTCAGTGGTTCTGTTGTACCCATACCTGCCCCACGCAGCACGTTTCAAACGTACTGCATGAGCACAAGCAGGAGACTACCAAGGCACACACTTCTGAGAATGCTTGCCAGAGGTTTGGGGTATAGAATGAGAAGCTGCGGTTAAAACTGAGGACGAGAAGAGGTGTAAAAGCTCATCAATGGAGGACGAAGAAGGGACCTCACTCAAAGCAGTTAGTTGCGAGTAAAGGTCCCAATTTGCTTGAGTAAATTGCCAGCGTGGGCTACGAAGTGGTGGTTAATATGAAGGAGACGTAAGAATGATTGGAAAATGATCGCTGTCGTATAAGTCCAGGAGAACAGACCAGGTGAAGCCTAGTGCGGCGGAGGAAGAGCAGACTGAGAGATCGATGCAAGAGTATGAGTACGAGGATCAAAATGGGTGGGAGTACCTGTATTTAAAACATAGAAGGGGTGAGAACCGAGAAAAGCCTCCAACTGAATGCAACGGGAGTCACAGTGAGACCCCCCAGAAGAAATGAGCATTAAAATCGCCAAGTAACAGAAGTGGTGGCGGTAAGGACGAGACAAGAAAGGCAACAACCGGGATAGATAATGCCCGAGAAGGAGATACAAAGAACAGATTGTATACCACTTATGCAAGTGGTTACGGGCTGCAGTGTAATGCAGCAAAGCATGAACAAATAGCTGATGGTATGGAATATCAGTGTGTAGAAGAAAGGCACTTTCATTAAAGGTCCCATCAGAAAAAGGATCCGAAGAATACAGTAAATTATAGCCTGAGATGGGATAGAGAACAGTGGAGTGTAATTTTGGTTCTTGTAATCAAACACCAACAGGGAAAAACCGAGAAAGCAACATCTGAAGCTCACCCCGATTACCCCTGAGGCCACGGATATTCCACTGTAAATAGGCCATGATTAGTAACGATAAAAGATACCAGAAATTCGCAGATAAGGGTACCTACGGACTAGAGGGGTTTGAAAAGTCCACATGTGGCAGCAGCAGAAAACGTTCAAGTAGTGAAGGAATGGAGTGCTGCGAAGGAGTTGCACAGATGGAAGAGAGGAAAGAGAAGGAACAGGGGGCGGATCAGTGTCCATTGATGGTTTAGTCTCTGCAATATATTCTGAGGTAGCTTCAAGTGTTTCGGAATTCAAAGACGATGTATGGGAGACAATATTGGAGATGGAAGGAGGAGGGTGAGTAAAGATTGGGACAGTAATGGACTGTACCAAAGTAGGGGGAAACGAAAGGGTGGAGGGAATTGGAGAAGAAGTGTGGGAGGGGACAGAAGAGGAAGAAACTTGAGAGGGGACAGGGGAGAAAGGCACAGTACGAGGAGTGTGAACCTCCACACTTGTAACAGAGTCAGTGAGAGGGGAAGAACCAGGTACAGAGACTGGAAAGGTAAAATGTGGAGATGGAAGAAGGGAAGGAGGGGTTAAAGGAGATTTGAGCAATGGGGATTTTTTGGACTTCTGTGAAGCAGAGGGGCGACTGGGAGGTGTCATACGAGGTCTTGTCGATACCGGGGCTTGTGAGGGAGAACACGAAGATGTGAGAACAGACTGAGGTGTTGAAGTAGGGACTTCTGAGCCCAGGACAGCAAAAGGATTAGAGACAGGAGTGACTATGGAAGGAGTAACCACAGAAGAGGTTGCAGAAGATGGGACCCCAGAAGTGGGGGGATGTTTAGAAACACGAGAATAAGAAATATGGGGTAGTCTCCTTTGGAGGCAGAGATGAGAAACTGCCATATTATTAGGGAGACCTTTTGCCTAATTGAGGCAACGGATTTCTCACTCATTTAAGTAGACCTGGCAATGGTGAGAGTAAGAAGGGTGAGCCTCATGACAATTAAGGCAAGAGGGAGGTCGACTACAAGATGTATTAGAATGGTCATTGGCACCACAGACTGGGCATTCTGCTATAGATCTGCAATATTTTGCTAGGTGACCAAATCGCCAGCAATTTCTACACTGTTGTGGTGTAGTGATCACCTTTCGAACTTGTAACCGATGTCCTGCTACATAAACAGAGGATGGGAGTTCACGGTTGTCAAAAGTTAACCGAGCCATATTGCAAGGGTACTGTCTCCGCCCAAGGGCAGGAAGGACACAAGTGTCTACTTTGAGGATTGGGAGATCTTGGAGTTCCAGCTGTTTGAGAATGTCATTGCCACATGTCTGGAAATTCTGTTGGACTATGGTATGGGGCAGAATGACAGTACCACTACAAGAATTAAGGGAATGATGTTTTTCGATAGTGACAGGAATAGTATCAATATGTGAAAGAAAGGAAAGATCATGAGCTTGGGTAGCATTCTGGACAGTGATGATGCATGTACCACTCTTGAAAGCATGAAAGGAAATATCTCTACCAACATGGCATAGGAGCGCATTGCCAATACTATGGTCAGAAATGTATGCCACAGAGGAAGTCGGTCGTAAAGAATTTAGTCCATTGCGCATTCTGAAACCGAGTGTGGAAAGGGAGTGCATGGTATGTCGGTCTTTTCCGAGTAGAACGAGAAGGTGGCAAAGTGTCATTATCAGGCAATTGACATTGGTGTTTAGGAGTGGGACCGGAGTTGGTCCGACGTGGGACGGGCTTGCGATTCGAAAATTGCCGCACCCTAGAGGGAGAGGCCGGAAGCAAAGTCAAAGGAGAGCGGAGGTCAGACGTATTGAAGGAGCCAGTTGAAACCCCGGTACCTGAACCGGGTGATGAAACAGCACCAGCAAGAGGTACAGGGGCATCAGGAGTGTCTGAGGAGTGGTCAAAAAACGAGACAGGGTCAGAACAGGGTACGGTATCAAGAAGAGGCCCGGGGGTAGCAGGGTCACCAACTGGGTCTTCCATGGTTAGGTTACTTCTTTCTTTTTCTTATTAAGAAAAAAAAGAAGAACAGAAAATAAAAATAAAAAAAAAAGAATAAAAATGGGGGGAATGGGAGGAATAGTTCCTAGGAGGAATGAAAGGGCCGGAAATCTCCTTCTGTGCCCAAGAGAACCTCAGCACCGCAAGTAGCTCAGATGCGTCGTGGAACCCGTGCCATACCCTACCCTTCATGCCAGTAAACCAGCAATCCAGGATAGCAACCTCACATCTGTAAAGTAAAAGGACACAAGTGCAACTAATGTGACATTTATTGTGGCAACGTTTCGCTCTCCAGGAGCTTTATCAAGCCATTACAAACAATACATGGACACAGAGGGTATATAAAGGCTCAGAGTGAGGTGTAATACTAGTGAGGTACCATTTCGATGTTCACTAGTGGTAGTAGTAGTAGTAGTAGTGGTAGTGACAAAAGTAATACAATATGGTAGAGCAATTAATTCGTACATGAGTAAAAGGATATAAAAGCTATTACTTGGGTAACATAAAAATAGGTTGGACAAATATAGACTGGAATGAGGCAGCTTGTTTCAGTGTTCACTCTCTGTGCTTTGTTTAGTATAACAGGAGAGACTATGTGATGGCAGGGTTTACTGTTTTCAGGAGGATTCTTGCTAAGACTTCGGAGATGGTGAAGCTGCCGTTGTTTTGTTTATTTGTATTCGAAACAGCGATCAGTACTGATTCGAGGCACTTGCGTCTGCGGAAATTAGTTTCTTTGATCACAAATGGTACCTCACTAGTATTACACCTCACTCTGAGCCTTTATATACCCTCTGTGTCCATGTATTGTTTGTAATGGCTTGATAAAGCTCCTGGAGAGCGAAACGTTGCCACAATAAATGTCACATTAGTTGCACTTGTGTCCTTTTACTTTACATATTGTCGGTAATTCTACCAACTTTATTACAACCTCACATCTGCCGAGCTACCTCGGTGGACAAAAGAGAGGGCGGCCGGATATCCGCCACAAAGCATACCTCCTTCAGCCACCACCCCCGGAATCCGAAAGGCGGCTTCCAGAGATTCACCCACCGCCCGACAGACACCCAAAGCCACCCCCCGGGAGACCTGAGAGTTATCAGGACATCCCCAGGCGATCTAGATTCCACGGCAAACTACACCACCGCCAAGAACCTCAACGGAATGGGATTGACCCGGTACCCTTCCCCCTACCCAGGAACTAGTGTGTCTGTGGGAAGAATCCCAAAGTCCAAAAAGAGGAAGGGAATAATGAAGGGTGCGGCGAAGGAGGACAGGAAAAAGGGAGGATGGGATAGGGAAGGGGGAGACTGGGGGGTAATTAGGTTCGGTCTGAGGAAGGAGACCAACAGGTCTAATTCCTCAGATCAGGAGCCTCTTCACCACGCCAAGGAGCCCCCCTTGAAGAGGATTCCAGCGATAACACTCCCGCAGTAATACTTCCACAATAACACTCCCGGGATAACACTATGAACTTATAATCACTTATAACAATTCACTAACTTACTACCATTAATTATAATCATTACGATATAAACATCGATATTAATAGCGCGTTCTCTACTCATTTTGAGAGCGCTAAATCCTTAGGGATTATACATAGTCTGAGCATAAATTAAAGCATATACACTGAGTCGCACACCGATGTGTGTATACACAAATACACATCTCTGGGTATATATATATATATATATATATATATATATATATATATATATATATATATATATATATATATATATATATATATATATATATATATATATAAGGATATACATTTCAGTGTATTTTACCTGTAAGTAGGAGAGTGTAGTGACGCGACCGTCCTGTAGCTGCTCCAACCACAGTATGGGACAATAAGCTTCGTCAAGCTCAGCTTCGAGGCTTCGAAGCTTTTCATGAAGCCTCTGAATGAGTGGTTTCTTCACGGTGTTTTTAACCTCTTCATGAACACGGGATTCATACACCAATACGTGTATGTAATTCCCTGTATACACCCAGAATTTAATTCCCATTCTAGGTATTAAAGTATTCCTGACTGGTGATATACAGGTTAGCTAATAGGGTTTGAAGCCTGTCGACTATACAAGGGTTGCGTGGTTACCTCTCCATCGTCAGAGAAGAATTTTTTAATACCCAAAGAATTTAAACAAATTCTTAACATATATACCCTGAGAGGAATGCAGGTGACAGGATATATATCCGGTAGGTATACAAGTGACTTGCAGCCCTGATGACTCTCGTGTAGTAGATAGACTTTAAACCCCACTAACCACCCAATCAGCCTTAATGACCCTCGTGTAGTAGACAGATTTGAAACCCCCAGTTAAAAATACTGATAATAATAATCATGATTTTACAAGTACAGACCATAGCTGACATCAGTGACATATTACTATATAGCTGACATCAGTGACATGCTACTATATAGCTGACATCAGTGACATACCACTATATAGCTGACATCAGTGACATGCTACTATATAGCTGACATCAGTGACATACCACTAAATAGCTGACATCAGTGACATACCACTATATAGCTGACATCAATGACATACTACTATATAGCTGACATCAATGACATACTACTCTATAGCTGACATCAATGACATACTACTATATAGCTGACGTCAGTGACATACTACTATATAGCTGACATCAATGACATACTACTATATAGCTGACATCAATGACATACTACTATATACCTGACATCAATGACAAACTACTATATAGCTCACATCAGTGACATACTACTATATAGCTGACATCAGTGACATACTACTATATAGCTGACATCAGTGACATACTACTATATAGCTGAGATCAGTGACATGCTAGTAGTATATAGCCGACATCAGTGACATGCTACTGTATAGCTGACACCAGTGACATACTACTATACAGCTGACATTAGTGACATACTAATATATAACTGACATCAGTGACATACTACTATATAGATGACATCAGTGACATACTATTATATAGCTGAAATCAGTGACATACTACTATATAGCTGACATCAATGACATACTACTATATAGCTGATATCAGTGACATACTACTATATATAGCAGACTCAATGACATACTACTATATAGCTGATCATGCTACTATATATAGCTGACATCAGTGATATGCTACTGTATAGCTGACATCAGTGACATACTACTATATAGCTGACATCAGTGACATACTACTATATTGCTGACATCAGTGACATATTACCATATAGCTGAAGTCAGTGACTTACTACTATTTAGCTGACATCAATGACATACTACTATATAGCTGACATCAATGACATACTACTATATAGCTGGCATCAGTGACATACTACTATATAGCTGACATCAATGACATACTACTATATAGCTGACATCAATGACATACTACTATATAGCTGACATCAATGACATACTACTATATAGCTGACATCAATGACATACTACTATATAGCTGACATCAGTGACATACTACTATATAGCTGACATCAATGACATACTACTATATAGCTGACATCAGTGACATACTACTATATAGCTGACATCAATGACATACTACTATATAGCTGACATCAGTGACATACTACTATATAGCTGACATCAGTGACATACTACTATATAGCTGACATCAATGACATACTACTATATAGCTGACATCAATGACATACTACTATATAGCTGACATCAATGACATACTACTATAAAGATGACATAAATGACATACTACTATATAGCTATGATAGCTGACATCAATGACATACTACTATATAGCTGACATCAATGACATACTACTATATAGCGGACATAATGACATACTACTATATAGCTGACATCAATGACATACTACTATATAGCTACATCAATGACATACTACTATATAGCTGACATCAGACATACTACTATATAGCTGACATCAATGACATACTACTATATAGCTGACATCAATGACATACTACTATATAGCTGACATCAATGACATACTACTATATAGCTGACATCAATGACATACTACTATATAGCTGGCATCAGTGACATACTACTATATAGCTGACATCAATGACATACTACTATATAGCTGACATCAATGACATACTACTATTAGCTACATCAATGACATACTACTATATAGCTGACATCAATGACATACTACTATATAGCTGACATCAATGACATACTACTGTATAGCTGACATCAATGACATACTACTATATAGCTGACATCAATGACATACTACTATATAGCTGACATCAATGACATACTACTTTATAGCTGACATCAATGACATACTACTATATAGCTGACATCAATGACATACTACTATATAGCTAACATAAGTGACATACTACTATATAGCTGACATCAATGACATACTACTATATAGATGACATCAATGACATACTACTATATAGCTTACATCGGTGACATACTACTATATAGCTGACATCAATGACATACTACCATATAGCTGACATCAGTGACATGCTACTATATAGCTGACATCGGTGATATGCTACTGTATAGCTGACATCGGTGACATACTACTATATAGCTGACATCAGTGACATACTACTATATAGCTGGCATCAGTGACATACTACTATATAGCTGACATCAGTGACATACTACTATATAGCTGACATCAGTGACATGCTACTATATAGCTGACATCAGTGACATACTACTATATAGCTGACATCAGTGACATGCTACTATATAGCTGACATCAGTGACATACTACTATATAGCTGACATCAGTGACATATTACTATATAGCTGACATCAGTGACATGCTACTATATAGCTGACATCAGTGACATGCTACTATATAGCTAATGTGGAAAATTACAATTATCTGAATGTATCATTATGTACATAACAGTAAATGAACAAAGATAATTATTATTTATCAGTTAGACAAGTAGGAATTTGGGACACCTAGGTCGCAAAAAATGTCTCCCTTCGATACCTACCACTGTCATATCCACAAGTTGCTCTAGACCTATTAATTACAAATGAAATATGTATCACCAGGAATACTGGTAAATATATAAATTTGTGGACCGTATATTAAAATTAAAAAAGGATTATATATATATATATATATATATATATATATATATATATATATATATATATATATATATATATATATATATATATATATATATATATATATATATATACATATATATATATATATTTGCGGGATTTTCAATTATAAGTCCGGATCAACGAGGCTGACCAGGTTAAGACTCAACAGGACTTATTGTGAATATTCTGGGAAGATTCCAGTGAAGCGAGAAGACATTTCAAAGCACCGTTTCAAGGTAAATTGTGGAAGTGTTGTGCTGTTTGAGAATGTTGGTGAGTGGTGGTGGTAGTGAGGAAGACGGCCAGTGGAGGTGTGGGGGAGTACAAGGCCTACACTGTATATGAGTACCGGCCAAGATTATCGTACATACAAACCTCGAAAAGCTCTTATAAAAACATCTATATCCAGCACCATGCACCATGCTTCCAGTTAAAGTGGAAATGATTGTGTCGATGCATGGACTTTTTAAAGGCTTATGTTATGGAAAAACAATGTGAAATTCATGTTAACGAGGGAGTGACCAGTCAGTGCATCCACCCCCACGTCACGGGGGTGGGTGGAAGAGGTGGGATGTGTAACTAGATGGTGAGTGAACACATTGGTTCAGCAGTGCCCATACCCACATTGTTCATAGTGTACATGGGAAGCAAATAAAGTTGTGTGTATTGTAAGACAGTGTGAACAATATATAGTGTGCAAGTCCATGTGTATTGTACTTCCCGGGATAACCCCACTCAACCTACGCCTCCCCCACCTAATTCCCAAGGGAAGTTTTCCCCTTCCCCTCCCGGCCCATCAAACTCCACCAGGCCACCACGGTCAAGTTCACTACCTTCCACGCACCATACCCACCCAGCATGTCATATTCCACTCCTATTGTCTAGTCTAGCAGATGGATGCCAACCAGGAGGAAGCAAGCAGCCAGGGAAATGGCACGGCTGGCAATACTAGGAGAGGCAAGTGTCGGTCATGCTTACAGCTTCGTTGTCTCAACTCTAATGGTTTCCTCCGCAAACACGGTAGTTGCCCTGGTTCAGGATGTCCTCCTGTGGAAAGTGATGATCCAGAGCCACCTCAGGCACCTGAACCTACTCCAACAGATTTTATCTCATCAGACAATCTCTTGGAAGCAATTAAAGCAACAGGTACGAGGACACTCACACATATTCCCAAAGCAGCCCGTCCACACGCAGCTGGGAAACTTACAGACCTCCTGAAAAAAGTAAACGATGGTTCCACTATCTTAAATGCTCCACCAACCATCAAGGCATGGCACAACTTGCTACTTTTTGGCAATGTCTGCTTAGCTGTGCCGGAAAGAAGGGGAAAGAGGCTAGCCTCAATGATAATTAAATCCTTAAGAGATTTTCCTAGAGTTGATAACCTCATTCACCTTCCCCGTCAACACAAAAAAGGGAGAGGCAGAACCCCCCCTCACTCTACTGACAGTGAAAAAGTCAGAGTCCAGGTGAGCAAGAAAATTGAAGAGGGCAACACAGTGGGGGCAATCAGAATTATTACCAGTGAAGATACAGTTGCTCCCAGGGATGCTGACACGGCTGAAGCACTTAGAGGAAAGCACCCTGCCATGGAAACCAGTGGCACCAACAGTTCCAACACCTCTGTCCCCACTATGGATCCATTGATTGTGGAAGACTCAGACATTTACAAAGCAATAATGTCGTTCTCATCTGGCTCTGCTGGGGGTTACACTGGAATAAGGCCACAGCATTTAAAGGAAATGGTTAATCCAGTTATTGGGGAAATTGCAGAGACACTGCTTTCAGAGATCACAAGGTTCGTCAACAATTCCTTGACTGGTCTGATTCCTGATGAAATTAGACCTTTCTTTTTTGGTGCAACACTTTGTGCACTTAAAAAGAAGGATGGAGGAATTCGGCCAATTGCAGTAGGCAACACGTTACGCCGCCTCATATCCAAAGCTGCTGTCCGAAGTATTCGTGCACAGGCAGCCATGATGCTTCAACCAAACCAGCTTGGCTTTGGGGTCTCTCAAGGAAGTGAAGCAGCGGTTCATGCAACAAGGGGATATATCAACAACCTGCCTGAGGACAATG